>NC_060277.1:95183326-95204610 GCF_021613505.1 Equus quagga | reverse complement strand
GAATGAGTCATGGTGTCAGGAGTGGAGAGTGGGCTCCTGTGCAGAGATGGGTTCCCTAGAATCTGATGATGACTTCTTCTTCTGGGGCTTTTATACTCTGACCCCCAAAGTTTGAACCAATGAGCAGCACTTTTCCTTGTTCTTATTTATGTTCTTTTCCATAGCACGTGGGGAAAAGGCCCAGGAGGAAGCTGTTCCTTAAGTATCACAAATCTTCTGAAAATTGTGCTTTAAGCAGTTAATTGTGGATAATTCATTGGGAATATTTCCAAAAATCATCAACATCAGTTCCGCCTGAAGAATCCCGTGGTCATGTGATCGTTCCTGTTGGACTGGGGGTCAGAGCAGTTGTTCCTCCCCAGCTTTGTGCCTTTGGCTTTACATAGATTGAGAAGTGTCACTGGGAAGGGGCATGATGCTGGTACACTCATAGTGATGATTTGAATCCATTCCTGGACTCAAGTCTGTTCCCCCAGAAAATACTACAAGTTATTCAAACTGTAATAGGCATCTCTATCCGTGGCAGCCATTGCATATATGTATCCCATTTTTATCAAAGAGTACTTGGGTACAGTGTAGTTGGCATAATTTTTTTTCATATGCAAACCAGCACCAAAGCAGGAGGATGGGGGCAGAATCAGGACACTGAGATTCAGAAAGCATTAGTCAACTTATCTCCTAACCCTGTTTACCAGCAGGCTCAGTAACTTCAGGTGGGATACTGAAACCTGCACGTCGTCTGATTTCATAAAATGAGGTCATTACATGCCATGGGATAACACCTGATGTGTTCATTTCTTAGAAAATTAAAGTATAATGTACTTTCAGAGAAGTGCATGAGTTATTAAGGTACAGCTTGACTGACTGTGACAGACAGAATAAATAGCGTCACTATCATTTATGAAGCTGATAGAACTCAGTGTGCCCTCTACTAACTGCCCTCACGCTTTTTGCTAATTACTGTCTTTTCCCTCCTCCCTAAGATCACTAGCATATTGACTTAGAACACCATAGAGTAGTTTTACCGGTTTTGAACTTCATATAAAATGAAATTATATACCAGGTATTTTTTTGTTTAGCTCCTTTGCTCAAAATGATATCTGTGAGGTTTATTGATTTTGGACTGTGTACACGATGGTGGTCCTATAAGATCAGTAGTACCCTATAGCCCAGGTGTGTAGTAGGCTGTACCATCTAGGTTTGTGTAAGTGCACTCTGTGTTGTTGACACAATAACAAAATCATCTAACGACGCATTTCTCAGAACCTTTCTTGGTTGTTAGGTGACACATGGCCGTATAGTCATATGCTGTATCTTAGATCCCCGGAAGTTATTCATCTTATAACTGAAGGCTTGTACCCTTTGACCAGCATCTCCTCATTTCCCCCACTTGCCAGGCCCCGGTAGCCATCATTCTCCTCTCTGTTTCTATGACTTCAACATAAAATTTTTTTTTTAGATTCCACATATGAATGAGATCATATAGTATTTGTCTTTCTCTGTCTGGCTGATTTCACCTAGCATAATGTTCTCTAGGTTCATCCATGGTGTCACAAATGGCAAGATTTCCTTCTTTCTCATGGCTGAATAATATTCCATTGTGTGTGTATATAGATCCACATCTTCTTTATCTGCTCACCTGTCGAGGGACATTCAGGTTGTTTGGATGAATCGTAAATAATGCTGCATGAACATGCGCGTGCACATATCTCTTCAAGACACTGATTTCACTTCCTTTGGACGTACACTCAGAAGTGGGATTGCTGGATCATATGGTCATTCTATTTTACTAGTTTTTAATTTTTTGAAGAACTGCCATGCTGTTTTCCCTAGTAGCGTTACCACTTTCTATTCCTACCAACAGCACACCAAGATTCCATTTTTTCCACATCCTCATCAGCATTTACTATCTCTTGTCTTTTGGATAAAAGCCATCCTCACAGGTGTGCGCTGATACCTCACTGTGATTTGGATTTGCATATTCCTGAAAATTAGTGATGTTGAACACCTTTTCACGTACCTTTTGGCCGTCTGTATATCTTCTTTGAAAAAATGTCTATCTGGACTTTTGCCCATTTATGCCATGTTTGAGCCGCTGCGACAGCATGGCCACTGACAGATGAGTGGTAGAGGTCTGCGCCCAGGAATTGAACCCGGGCCACCACAGCAGAGCACACTGAACTTAATCGGTGGGTCACGGGGGCTGGCCCAAGTTCTTAACTTTAATGCAATACAACTCATCAATCCTTTTGCTTTCTGTGTCTTGTTTAACAAATTCGTGATGATTCTAAGGTCATGTAGATATTATCCTCTGTTATACCCTAGAAATGTTATTGCCTTACTATTTATATTTGTGCGTACAGTATCCCCGGAATTGATTTGTATCTGGTGAGATAAGGATCAAGTTTCACTTTTTCGCCCTAGGTGGATATCCGGTCATCCCAGCACAATTAATCAAAAAGGCCAGCCTTTCCTGCATTGACCTGCGGTGCCAGCTTTGCTGGAAATTAATGATCATAGCTGACTGGCTCTCTTTCTGGCCTCTCTATTCTGGGTCAACTAAACTCATGAGGGGAAAGAGGCATCAAAAACCAGCCTCATCTCTTTTAATGTCTTTCTCAGTTCTTTCTCCACAATTCCTTAGGTTTTGGTAGCACTGCGATTACTTTGAAAAGATCAGAAATTTTAAAAAAGATTTTGGAGTTATCAATTGGATCACTGTAGCGAACCATCTAGTACTCTATCCTCTGGTATTTAACTTTGCTCTATTGAGCAGCTGAGAGAGAAGACTGCTAATGAGGGAGAAAGCAGAGGACTGAAAGGAAAGCACCTTGACAAAGTAAAGCCAAACCCTTTTTTTTTCCAAGCACCTCCGTTCAATTCTGAACCCTAAATCATTTCACAAGCCTTGGACCAAACCGAAGCGCATGTCGGGAGTGGTATGAGGCTGGTGAGTCTTGTCACACAACTTGTGCAAGTTCACTTATTCATTTATTTATTTAACAAATATTTATTGAGAGACCATAATGTGCCAAGAATTGTCTAAAATGAGGCATAACAAAAAACAACAAAACCCTGAAATAGTATGCAGGAATAAGTTACATTTCTCTCAAGACTAAACTGCAGCAATTAAGAGCATAGGCTTGAGAAGCTGACAAGGATCCATATCCTAGTTCTGTCGCTGCTAACCTTGTGATTTTAACAATTCTATTTTCCCCAATATATAACAAGACAATTTTATCCAATCAAATGGGTGTAAGGTAACTCACTGTGGTCTTGATTTGCATTTTCCTGGTTACTAATCAGGTTGAACATTATTTCTTCAGGTATTTATTTGCCAAATATGTTTACCTCAATATGAAATTTTAGTTGGTTGGATTTTTTTAACTCATATTTAATTGGGTTTCATGCTCTTTCTAAACAACTGATCTGTATGAATTTTCTCCCTTTGATATCAATCCTTTGTTGGTATATGTATCATTAAAATCATCTCCAAGTTTGCAATTTCTTTTCTTTTTTATTAACATGTCTTTTCCTGAATACTAGTTCTGTATTTTAGCATTATCAAATTTGGCAATTTTTTCGGTTAGAACTAATTTTCTTGGTCATCAAGTCTTTCCCTACCTACAAGTTTAAACATATTCATCTGCATTTTCTTCTGAGAGTTTGAAAGATTTTTATTGAACTTTAAATCCGTAATCCACCCAGATTTAATTTTTGTATATGATGTCTAGTAGGGTCCAATTTCATCATTTCTAGCTCAATTTATTGAACATTCTCTGTGAATCCATCAATATACGACTTTTTTCATTTACAACATTATTTAAATTTCTTTTCTTTTTTCCTGATCAGTATCATGAGAGTTTTATCCTCTTTTTTTAAAAAAAGATTTCCCAAGGCATAAAGTTTTGCTTTTGTTGATCATATTTATTTTATATTTATTTTCTACTTCACTAATTTCCATTCTCACTTATATCTTTCCTTCTAAGAAAGATCTTATATCTTTCCTTCTAATTTTTTCTTAATTCATGTTCTTTCTCTAACTCCTCAGGATAAATGCCATGTTCACTAATTTTGCATTATTTTTCTGGCATAAGTATTTAAGGACTGTAAGTTTCCCTCAAAATACCACTTTTAAGGTATTTCACAAATTTTGACATGTAGTGTTTTCATTATCATTTAGTTTCTTAGATATTTTAATTTCCACTATAAAATCCTCCATTTTGGTATTCCAGGTCAGTAATGTTTTTCCTCAGCCCTATCCAGTCTATGATTTATTCTTAGTTACACCAAATATTTCATTTCGTTCTTTTTAGTGACTTTTAAAATCTTTTCAAGAAAAGAAGAGTTAAATAACATTTCAATTTTATATCACAGAAGAAAAATGAGGTTTGGAAATTCGGCCAACCATTTAATTACCATCAGCTTCACTATATCCGTGAAGATAAGGTGTCAGAAGGAGATAAGCAGTTTCTGAAATGAAAAACCTAACTTTTAGATGCATAACGTTAATTTTAGGTTCCTGTGATTCATGCTTGAGAGATTTTGCAGATTTCAACTCTGAAGCATTTTTACAAATTACAGAGATATGTTAGGAACTTGTCATCAATCTGCAAAATACTCCAATAGCCTGAGCTGAGCTGTGAGAAGATACCAACACAGCAAATGAAGAACATGGACCTCTCCGTAAACAGTCTCAGAATCTCAATATTCTAATTTCTGTAATTTCAAAGTGTTCTTCATGTGTCTGGAAATTTTTTTGTTTTGAGGAAGAGTAGCCCTGAGCTAACTGCTGCCAATCCTCCTCTTTTTTGCTGAGGAAGACTGGCCCTGAGCTAACATCCATGCCCATCTTCCTCTACTTTATATGTGGGACGCCTACCACAGTGTGACTTGCCAAGCGGTGCCGTGTCTGCACCCAGGATCTGAACCGGGGAACCCCGGGCCGCCAAAGCGGAACGTGTGCACTTAACTGCTGCACCACTGGGCAGGCCCCTGGAAATATTCTTATACGTGTTCATTTTAGTAGGAATAAGCATACTTTTCCCTTTTTTCCTTAATTTCCTCCCACAATTCCCAAATACTTAGCTCTGGACATGTCAAAGTTCTTATTGTAGGCAGAATAATGGCCCCTTAAAGATGTCCGTGTCTTAGTCCCAGGAACCTGTGAAGACGTTACCTTAAATGGCCAAATGGCCTTCGCAGATGTGATTAAGAACCTTGAGAGAGGTAGGTTATCCCGGTTTATCTGGATGAGCTCAATGTAATCATAAGGGTCCTTATAAGGAAAAGAGGGAGACAGGGGAGTCAGCGATGTGATGACAAGCAGAATTTGGAGAGGTGTGGGGCCATGAGCCAAGGAATGTGGCAGCCTCTGGAAGCTGGCTAAAGCAAGGAAACAGACTCTCCGGGGGGAATGCAGCCCTCCTAACACCTTGATTTTAGCCCAGTGAGACTCATTTTGGACTTCTGAGCTCCAGAGCTGTAAGATAATAAATTTGTGTTGTTTTCAGCCACTAAGTTTGTGATAATTGGTTACGGCAGCAATAGGAAATTAATACTTCCTTTCAATTTTTCTATGCCTGAATTTGAGATTAATGTGACTTCCCATAATGACCTTTCTAAGGGCTCTCTTATGCTCCTTGAGTTAAACTGTCTTTGTTCTTGCAGCTTTTGGGCTGAGAGTCCAATATCCCTCCTCTTTTAAAACACATACAAAAAAATCTAAGAATGATGTTTCTGGAATCTGTGTTGTAGATAAAATTCCAAGGAGCTATTCTTTTGAAAAAAACTGAGCTTTCTCTACTTTGCAAAGAGTTGAACAAGATAAGACCAATCATCCCAAATTATACCAAGTGTTTCTCACAAGGTTATTATGTTTTATCAGAATTTTTCTCTTAGGCATTGCTTTACATTCAACGCAAATTACAGAAGGAAGTGACCTGCTCAACTCACTGATGGAAACTGATGAAAAACAAAGTGGGTCACACATAACAAGCTTGGTGATGTCAGATTGTCACCTGATGGACAAAATCAGTAAGGGTCAATGCAACTTTCTGAAGAAAGATCTACGTCACTAAATATTATATTTAGTTTTTGGAGATAAGATATATAGGATGGACAATTGAGTCACCCAAAGTATAATTAGAACATCATAAATGGCTAATATATATTAGAGCATAAATTAACCAAACTAAAACATAAAATTTGACTATGGATTTTCACGAGGCAATGGCATAAGTACTTTACCAAGCTGCCCCATGCCATTCAGCTGTAACATGAGGTATCTGTGGTTCGGGTGTAGAAGTGGACATCTGACAGCACAGCGTCCTTTTGAAGGTGACCTCCTTTGTGGCTAGGGTGGGACCCAGCTGTACCATGGTCTGGGCTTGACATTAATCCTGGGACAGGAGTACTCACTGAGGAGCCCCAGCTTGGAGTCTCACCCTATCCTCTCACCAGGGGTCTCAGGCAGCCACGATTGAAGACATTTTTAAGAAGCATATGCAGCTTTTCAATGGGGAAAGCCAGCAAAAAAAGACCAACTCTCGGAGTAAGAAAAACCAGCAAAGTAAATGCTCATAGTGTTTAGCCGGATGCTGCACTGGACGATTCATTGTGTTCTGAGCCTTTCATTTCCACTGGCAGGATCTACCGCAAACTGTATGCATTCGATGCCATTAAATATTAGTCCCTTGAGTTCCCTGTTCCGCTATCTTAAACAGAGAATGAACTTCTGGGTTTTCATTTGTCTCTCGATGCAGGTCTGCCTTATGAAAACTCCAGTTCTTGTTACAACGGGATTGTTGGAAGTCTCTTCGGAGAAACCGTAGAGTTTGTATCTGGGAAGATCACACATCTGCTGCACCTCTGCCCTGTCAGGTCCACTGAAGGACTTCCGCAATGAGAAGGCCCAGTCATTGACTTATTTTTTTCTTCTTTCCAGTAGCAGTACCAGGCCTTGCATCACCAAAAGCTTGAGTTCCCTGTTATTGTTCATTTTCTGTCTCAGGAGATCTGGTGTTCCCTTTTTTGGCACCACCCTCATACATACGTGGCTCCTAGTGGTGCATACTCCTTTCTCTGTTTCTTCCTCCCCACATTCTCATTTACCCCGGAAACTCAGGCTCCTATTTCCTTCTGCTGATTGGTCTTTATCTCCCCAAAATCAGGGAGCTGTTTTGCTCCCTCAGGTGATCCAGAGATTGTAAATGGATCCAAGGCTGAGATGCGCACTGCACTGCTGCCCTCATCCCCATGTGTCATTGCCTAACTTACTTAATAATGTTCTGACCTAGGAACAGATTTTCTCAAAGTTTGGGTGCAAATGAAATTTGGCAGTGTTTCACAGGATGCAACTTAATCCCATATCGCTATTTCTGTAGGTTCCCAGAAGAATGAGGACATACAAGAATGCTATTTCCATGACATCAACAAACAAGTGTTTCTAGATGAACCTCTCACACCGAAGTCCCAGGACAGTCTGGGAACACAACAGATATTCAAAAGTTTTGAAAGGAAAGGATTTACACTAGTAGCCGAGCAGAGATTGAGACAATAAAAGGTTCACATAATTTACTGGGGCCCTTAAAACCAGCTGCTGCTTTTAAAATGTGCCTGCTGGCCCCAAGGCTGTGGAGAATGGATTTGGGAAGAGCTTTGCTAACAGAAATGATCTGCAAATGCAAGGGATTGGTGTTTTTGTTGCCAGAGAACAACTTAGAGTGCACATCTTCCCAGTGCTCCGTCCCCAGTGTTATCTTCTTGTAGCAAGCTGTAAATGTGACTGCACCACAGCTGGAATCAGAAAACCCTTAGCTATATGGCATTATGCAGGTCACTTTGCTTGTCTTGATTCTGCCCACCTTTGGGGCTGTTATATGACTTAGATGAGATAACTTGTGAAATGCAAAGCAATCACAGAAACAAAACATAATATAGGAGGCAACATAGCACAGGCTTTATTAGGAAAGAAATAGTCAGTGCTCCCTTCAGGTGGGAAGATGATACAAAGTTATCAGGAAAGAATCATGGAAGGAGTAGCAAAAATACATTGAAGCAAAATGACTGAGATGTATCATTGCAAAGACCTGATAAAACAGTGATGAGCATTTTCTTTTTCTAACCCCCTTAGAGTAAGAGAGCAGTAATCACTTTGTGAAGGCTGAGACCATGACTCCTGGTCAAGAGCAGGTGAAGCTGACCAGCAGCTGGCTCACGGGAGAAGAAAGTCAGTGAAGAAGATTGCCCTTGCTGAGCAAAATCACGAATCTGTTAACAAGATGATCAACAGTCTGGTGACAGTGTGTGTGTTATCAGCAGAGAAAGGGAAGGGAGGATGCCACAGAAGTGCGTGTCTGGCAAGTCTGAGGATAGAAGGTTATTCCATGGAGGTAACGGGCCTGTGGTAAGTGGGTCAGCAGCAGGAAGGCTGGCAGCAGCTGGACCCACTGCAGGTTTGGCCACAGTAGGTGGGCTGGCAGCAGGTGGTCCTGCAGCAGGCACCTGGCAGCAAGGGCAGCAGCAAAAGTGGGTCATGGTGTCAGGGGTGGAAGGGGGGCTTCTGAGCAGAGATAAATTTCTCGGAGCCTGGTATTTCCTTCTCTACCATACCTTTTATACATGGTACTCCAAAATTTGGACCAATGAGCGGAACTTATTATTACCGTTTACGCTAATTCCTCTAGTCCACGAGGAGATGCTCAAGGAGGAAGTTGTTCCTTCAGTGCTATGAATTTTTGGCGGGTAATTGATTTGTTTGCTTTTCTAATTGATACATAACCAATAGAACTATTTTCCTGAAATGAGAAATGCAGTCACCATTGCCCAGATCAGTTGGCACCAATCCTCATTTTTAAAGCTGAGTATAGTGTTTGGTCTCCTCACAGTTCCAGGTTAGCTTAGGGAGAGGTCAGAACCATTGTCCGTCTCCATCTGCTTTTTCTTAGTGCTGCTGACTCTGGGAAGCGCCTCTGAAGGGAGGATGGTGTTGATGAGTCACAGGGATGAGTTACAACCAAGCTTCAGGAGGCTTCTGATCCCACTCGTAACATAGAAGCTAGTATAAGATTTATCCTCCTGCTGCAAACAATAATGAAAGCTGGGAAAATATCTAAAACTACTGTCTGCAGGCATTGGACAATAATCAACCCTGGGCCATGATCCTTGAACAAGAGAAACACATGATGCGAGGCTCAATTCATCTCGGGTTTCATCCTTTCTGTGTTTTCCAAATGGCAATGCAAGGAAATAGAGTCCAAGTAGAGAAGACAGGCATTGGATGGATTTATTACAAACACATTTCCTCAGTCTGAAATGTGAAATTTAATGATCAAATTTTCTTAGGTTTCTTAATTTCTAGTTGAAGCTATCAATAATTTCTTTTAAACTAACACGGTTTTTGTCTTTTCCAAGAGATGTTTGCCTACATCAAAATCCAAAGTCATTGATATAAATTATCCAGTAAGGGTTTTAAAGTTTTGTTTTTGATTTTCAAGTTATTAATACTCCTGGAGTTGATTTTTTTGTATATTATATGTAATTATGATAGCATCCAAGTTATTTTCCATGTGGATAATTTTTCCAGCTTTGGTTATGGAACATTCTCTGCTTTATTCCTAAATATGTCCCTATTTTCGTCCAGAATATAATTTATTTATGTCTTCTCTCTTGTTCTCAATCAATCCTGCTAGTGGCTTATCAAGTTTGTTAAATGTATTTTTTTATATAAGAGAAATTTTGGCTTTTTTGATCTTCTCTATTCTATCTTTATTCTTTTGTTAATTTATGCTTTTTTGGGTTAATTCTATTTTTCTTTTTCTGACTCACTAAGATGGACACTTAGTTCACTAATTTTGAGATTTTCTTCTTGTCTATTATAAATAGTTAAAGCTATGAATTGAAGTAAAAGCACCATTTTTTAAGCATCCCACAAGTTTTGATATGTAATATTGTCATTGTCACTCAGTTATGAATCTCTTCCTTTGCATTATGGATTCTGCAGTTTTGATCTTCCAAAACTTCCAAATTGTATCTTCTACAATTTATCTCATCACTTGTGTACTTGGGTCCTAGAGCAAATTAAGCCTGAACTATTTCTGGAAGCAAAAAATAGTAAAACTGAGGCTGTCCTACTTTGGGCACACCAGGAGAAGGCAAGATTCTTTGGAAAAGACAATAATGCTGGGAAAAGTAGAAGGCAGCAGGGAAAGAGGAAGACCAGATACAAGACAGATTCGCTCTATAAAGGAAGCCATAGGCATAGTCTACAGGAGCTGAGTAAGGCTGTTGAGGACAGGACCTTGTGGACATCACTCTTTCATAGGGTCACCAGGAGTCGGAGCCGACGATGGCATGTAACAACAACAACAATTTATGTGCTTTAATACATGTTTTAATTTAATTTAATTTAATATGTGTTCTTGTGTTTGTTTTGTACCTAATATTATGCTTGGTTCTGTCTCCTCTCTCCATGGTAGATTTTTTAACTTTTATTCACTTTTCATTTTGAAATAATTTCAGACTCATAGAAAAGTTGCAAAAATAGTACAAAGGATTACCATATGCCTTTACTCAGATTCCCTAAATGTTAACATTTTACCGTTTTCTTTAACATGATCTCTATACGTATGTGTAATACCATGTTGGTTTTCCCTGAGCCATTTAAGAGGAAATTGCAGATATAATCTCCTTTTATCACTAAATACCCCCTTATCACTAAGTACTTCAGCGTATGCCTTTAATCATGCAGGCCAGTCACCAAAAACAGGACATTACCACTGATGCAATATTGTTATCTCTGCTTGGTTCTTACTGGTGTTTTCTTGGATTTGTTTATATTGCTAATTTGTTGGTAGTGCTTTCCAGTCGATTCTGACTCCCAGCGACTCTGTGTACAGCAGAGGTGAAAACTTGCCTTGTCTTTTTGCAGCATCCTCTCACCTTCTGGCGCTACATCAGACAATGCTCTGCTGCTATTCACAGGGTTTTCATGGCCAACGTTTTTGGAAATGGGTATCCCGGGCCTTCTTCCTAGTCTGTCCTAGTCTGGAAGCTGTGCTGAAATCTCTCCATCCCAGGTGACCTTGCCGGTATGTGAAATACAAGTGGCATAGCTTTCAGCATCACAACAACATGCAACCACCACAGTATGACAGCCAACAGATGGGCGGTTAGTTCCCTGATCAGGAAAGGAACCCTGGCTGTGGTGATGACAGCGCTGAATCTTCATCACTAGAACATCAGGGCTGGCCATATTGCTAATAGCTTCCCTTATTGTTTTTAATGTATTTATTATTTTTAGTAAAAATCCAATTGAAAACATCTTACAGAAAGATGGAATGTATATTCTTTTCTATGTACTTCCTGCTAAGCATAATGAAAAACCCTGAACATTATGTATAAAACAAACATAAAAAGACTGAAAGGTGGAGAGGAAAAGGCAGACAGGCTAGGGACCTCAGAACCTGAGAAATGACAAGGAGGCGAGTTACTTAGGGTTCCTTTTTGCCTCATGTATCTCAAACTTGAGCTGAAGAAGCCCGATCCTAAAGGATCAGGAAAGGGGCCATTTAGCAAAAAGGAAAACTTTTAGACAATAACTGCCTTACTCTGGAGAAAACTGTGGCCCCCAACCATGCCAGCAAAGGTTGAGTGGGGAGCCTGGACTTCTATCCCTGAAAAGCTGAAAGGAGTTGCCCTAATACCTCACTGTGGTGGTATCAGAAAAGGCCAGGCAGAGACCTGAAACTTCCACCCTTGCCAGCAATGAGTGCTCCCCAACACACAGAGTGTCAGTGGGGACCATGCAGGGAGCCAGAGCTCCCATCCCTGCTCAGCAGTAATGAGGAGTCAGCCCAGCTTTGGTGTCAACAAAGACTCAGCAGGACTTCTAGCTTATGTGACAATAATCAGGCAGCAAACCCCACAACATTCTCCTGCTGGAACAATGTCAGAGAGAGCCACCTAAAACTGCAGGTTTAAATAAGATACAGAATCTCATAACATAGTACAAAATTGTCCAGGTACTAATAAAAAAATGGGCAAAAGATCTGAACAGAGATTTCTCCAAAGAAGATATACCAATGGCCAACAGACACATGAAAAGATGTTCAGCATCATTAACTCTCAAGGAAACTCAAATCAAAACTACAATGAGATGTCACCTCACTCCCGTCAGAATGGCTATAATTAACAAGACAGGAAACAAGTGTTGGAGAGGATGTGGAGAGAAGGGAAGTCTCATACACCGCTGGTGGGAGTGCAAACTGGTGCAGCCGCTATGGAAAACAGTATGAAGTTTCCTCAGAAAATTAAGAATAGATCTACCATATGATCCAGCTATTCCATTGCTGGGTATTTATCCAAAGAACATGAAAACATGAATGCGTAAAGATACATGCACCCCTATGTTCATTGCAGCATTATTCACGATAGCCAATACTTGGAAACAACCTAAGTGCCTATCAAGGGATGAGTGGATAAAGAAGATGTGGTATATATACACAACGGAATATTACTCAGCCATAAACAAGGATGAAATCCTGCCATTGGTAACAACATGGATGGACCTTGAGGGTATTATGATGAGTGAAATAAGTCAGAGGGAGAAAGTCAAATACCGTATGATCTCACTCATAAGTAGAAGACAAAAACAACGACAAACAAACACATAGCAACAGAGACTGGATTAGTGGTTACCAGAGGCAAAGGGGAGAATGAGGAGGGCGAAAGGAGTGATTAGGCACAACTGTGTGGCGATGGACTGTATTTAGTCTTTGGGTGTGAACATGATGCAATCTACACAGAATTCGAAACATATTATGATGTACACCTGAAAGTTATATAATGTCATAATCCAATGTTACCACAATAAAAAAAAGTCACCCAGGTATTAACAAAAAATGAGCTCAGAATTCAACATACAACAACCAGGAAGATCTGTAACTAGATGAAAAAAGACAATCAATAAAGGCTAACACTGAAATGACAGAGATCTAGAATGATCTGACATAGATTTTAAAGCTGTCATGATAAAAAGACTTCAGTGAGCAGTTATGAATACACTTTACACAAATGAAAACTAGAGAGCCTCAGCAAAGAAATACAAGATATGAAGAAGAACCATATGTAACTTTTGGAACTGAAAAATGCAATGAGTATTTCAAACAACCTACAGAAGGCAGTAAAAACAGAGAAGCATAAAATGCAAATGGCTTAAATAAACTACTTAAAAGAGATTGGCAGATTGGATTAAAAAAACATGGCCCAACAATAGACTATCTACAAGGAGCTCGCCTTAAGTATAATAATATAGACAGGTTGAAAGTAAAGAGACGGAAGAAGAGGTATCACGCAACATTAATCACAGGAAAGCAGGAGACGCAGTTATATCTACAGGAAGAAAATGCCAGTAGAAAAGCCCTTTGAAAACTCCAGCTCCTGCAGCTCCTCTCTAAGTTATTTCTCACGTAAATTAATAAATTGGCACACTGATTTCATGGGCTTGGTGAAAGTGAGTCTGCCCCAAGGGGTGGTTTCACCCTTGGAATGTAAATAAGATCAGTTTTTGGAATGTAATAGGATCGATTTTCGGAGTCTGTCAGGCTGAAAGCCGGTTCCTGGTAAATTTGTCAAGGTAGCGAATACTGCCCTGGGAGCTTTGCAGAAGACAGTTTTCCTGTTACTCCCAACAGAATGCCTAAGATGTGTGTATAGCACTGCATGTTTCTTTCAAAATTTTTACATATTTAGTTGCTTATGGACTTCAAAAACAATAGCCTCTCAGGAGACAGCTGGTTTTGAATCAAACAAAGAACATTTAGGGACTTAGAAGGACCTGAAGAACAGACGCAAACGGCGTACAAGGGAGGTCTGAACTGCACCCACGTTAAAGCGGAATAAACGGAGCTCGAGGAGCCAATAGAACACGCACCAACTCACACAGCCGCACAGCTTGTCAACAGCTTGGTTGGCTTAGAAAAACAACTCTGTTGCTACTGCACCGCTTTATCTCTGATGCAGCAGAGGAGACCAAAGTGGCTTCTCTGTGATCAAGAAAGTCTTTTCGTTGTTGAGTTGTATGAGTTCTTTTTATATTTTGGAAATTAACCCCGTGTTGGATATATGATTTGCAAATATTTTCTCCCAGTTGGTTGGTTGTCTTTTCATTTTGTTCATGGTTTTCTTTGCCTTAAAGAAGCTTTTTATTCTGGTGTAGTCCCATTTGTTTATTTTTTCTTTTGTTTCCCTTGCCTGAGTAGACATGGTATTTGAAAAGACCCTGCTAAGACCGATGTTAAAGAGTGTACTGCCTATATTTTCTTCTAGCGGTTTTATGATTTCAGGTCTTACTTTCAAGTCTTTAATCCATTTTGAGTTAATTTTTGTGTATGGTGTAAGATAATGGTTTACTTTCATTCTTTTGCATGTGGAACTCATACAACTCAACCATAAAAAAACAAACAACCTGATCAAAAAATGGGTAGAGGATATGAACAGACATTTTTCCAAAGAAGATATACAGATGGCCAATAGGCACATGAAAAGATGTTCAACATCACTAATCATTAGGGAAATGCAAAGCAAAACTACAATGAGATATCACCTTTACACCTGTCAGAATGGCTATAATCACCAAGACAAAAAATAATAAATGCTGAGAGGATGTGGAGAAAAGGGAACCCTCACATACTGCTGGTGGGAATGCAGACTGGTGCAGCCACTATGGAAAACAGTATGGAGATTTCTCAAAAAATTAAAAATAGAAATATCATACAGTCCAGCTATCCCACTTTTGGGTATTTATCCAAAAAACTTGAAATGAACAGTTCAAAGAGATTTATGCACCCCTATGTTCATTGCAGCATTATTCACAATAGCCAAGATGTAGAAGCAACCCAAGTGCCCTGCAACTGACGAATGGATAAAGAAGATGTGTTGTATATATCTATACACATTGGAATACTACTCAGCCATAAATAAGACAAAATCATCCCATTTCCAACAACATGGATAGAACTTAAGGGTATGATGTTAAGTGAAATAAGCTAGACCTAGAAAGACAACCACAGTGTGATTTTACTCATATGTGGAGGATAAACAAACACATGGATAAGCAGAACAGATTAGTGGTTACCAGAAGGAAAGGGGATTGGAGAGTGGGTAAAAGGGGTAAAGGGGCACATATACATGGTGATGGATAAACATTAGACTATTGGTGGTAAGCATGATACAGTCTATACAGAAACCGATAAATAATAATGTGCACCTGAAATTACACAATGTCATAAACCATTATGATCTCAATAAAATAATTGAAAAAACAAAACAAAACAAAGTCTTGCACATGAAAATGAATGGCTTACTGTTTTCACATTTATCTCATTTCGCTATCAATGACTGGGGTTTAGAAACAAACAACAACAATAAAAACTAACTGATTTACAATCTGTAGCTTCAAAAGACCTTTTCCTTTAACAATTAGGTATTGTGCACCTACTTGGCACCAGTCACTGCGTTCATGCAGGGGATACACAGGTAAACAAGATTCAAAGTTTGTGGCCCTTATTAGACTTGCTGAGGACAAGCATAAAAAGAAACTATATTCTTTGGGGAGTGAAGAAGACAAACTAGCTTTGGGCTTCTGGTATGATGCTGAAGAGAGGAAAAAAGTAGAGAAAAACTTCCAGATTAGCCCCAATGATCTGCTTACTATACAAAGCAGCTGCTATAAAATAAACAGAAGAATACCAAAAATTCATAAAAGGATTCAACTAGAAAAATGTGTTAAATAACTTGCCCAAGGACTGCTGACAGGGAGTGACAGATTATGGAGGTGAGTATTCAACAATCGGATTCTGATTCACAGCTCCCAGAGATATACACTATTGTTTGTTACATCTTCAGTGGAGAACAAATGAATGAAATTAAAACAGAGATAACAGATGGACTGTAATTGATGGAGGTTACCACAGAAAATGGATGATGTCATCTCAGAGCAGCTCACAAAAAGATACATATGGAAATGAGAGAGGATAGGAAAGGAAAGATTAGGTGTTCCATGGGGACTTCATTCTGTTAACATGAAGCCTCTCCAAAGAGCTTAAACATTTAGGAAACTACTCTTCACTTGATTCTAACAAGAAAAAAGTATTGGTTGGCAAAGTTGGTGAAAAGGAATGGGGGAAAATGACTATGTTAAAGTTCACAACAGCCAGGCAGAGACATGCTGGGCATGAGCAGAAGTATATTCTACACAGTGGGAGGATAGGTCCTAAGTTTAGAGGAAGATGAATGTGATTTCCTGTGTATTGACACTGGGAGAGAAGATGGTTAATAAGAATAGAAACTCTGCAAAATGTCATCCTGACTGTATAATCACAAGTGAGTCAATGAAGGAAAAATGTAGGAGGCCTAGAGTACTATAACTAAAAAAAGAAGCAAAGTTTGTTCAACATATAAAAAATTCAATGAATGCAATAAGCCATGTTAATAGAATGAAAGACAACAATAATAGAGTAGTTTCCACATTGTCATCTCAATAGCTGCAGAAAGAAACATTTGACAATATCTAATGCCCGCTCATGATAAAAAAAAAAACTCAAAAAACTAAGAACAGAAGAGTATTTCCTCAACCTGAATAATGGCATCTATCAAAAACTCACAGATAACATTAACTCAATGATGAAAAACTGAAAAATTTCCCCAAGTATTAGGAATAAGACATGGATGTCTGTTCTTACCTCCTCTCTTCAATATTGTACTGGACATTCTGCTTCACATTGTACTGGAAGTTAAAAATAAAATGAAATAAAGACCATCCAGATTGGAAAGAAAGAATAGGAAATATGTCTATAATTGGATGATGTGAGCTTGACATAGAAAACACTATGGAATCTACAAAATAGTTTTGGAACTAATAAATGAGTTTAACAAGATTGTAGGATGCAAGATCATTAAAAAAAATCAGTTGTATTTCCACAGACTAGCAATGAACAACCTAAAAGTGGAATTAAGAAAACAATTCTGTTTGTGTTAGCATCGATAAGAACAAAATACGCAAAAATAGATTTAACGAAAGAAGTATAAGACTTGTACACTGAAAACTACAAAACATTGACAGAAATTAAATGTAAAAAAATGGAAAAGAGTCCCTTGTTCATGGGTTGGAAGTCTTAATATTCTTAAGATGGCAATACTTCCCAAATTGATCTATGTTTTCAATGCAATCCCTAACGTAATCCCAGCTGGCTTTTTTGCGGGAATTGAAATGTGACTCTAAAATTCATATGGAAATGCAGTAGCCAAAACAATCTAGAAAATGAAGAACCGAGTTGGAGGACTCACATTCCCCAATTTCAAAACTTAATACAAACATACAATACTCAATATGTGGTCCTGGCATAAGGAAGGACATAGGGATTAATGAAATAGAAGTGAGAGTCCAAAAATAAACCTATATATTTATGTTCGCTTGATTTTTGATGAGGGTACCAAGGCAGTTTAATGGTGAAAGAATAGTCTTTTCAGCAAATTGTGCTGAGATAACTGGATATCCACAGTCGAAAGAATGAAGTTAATCCCTTACCTCACACCATATACAAAGATTAACTCAAAATAGATCAACAACAAAGATATAAGAGCTAAAACTATAAAAAATATCAGAAGAAATCACAGGTAAAAATCTTACTGATCTTGGATTATGCAATGACTTGTTAGCTATAACACTAAAAACGTAAACAACTAAAGAAAAATAGATAAATTCATCTTCATCAGAAATAAAAACCTTTACGCTTCAGAGGACGCTATCAAGAACCTAAAAACAGCCCAGAGAATGGGAGGAAATATTTGCAAATTATTTATCTGAGATATCTCTCTCTCTCTCTCTCTCTCTCTCTCTAGATATATATATATATGAAGAACTCTTACAACTCAACAATTAAAAGACAATCCAATTAAAAATTGGGCAAAGTATTGACTACACATTTCTCCAAAGAGAATATGTAAATCACCAACAGGCACTTGAAAAGGTGTTCAACATTTTCAGTCGTTAGGCAAACGCAAATCACAGCCATAATATAATACCACTTACTACCCACAAAAATGCCTTCGATAAAAGGATAAATAATAATAACTATTGGCAAGGATATAGAGAAAAGAAAATCTTCACACATTGCTGGGGGGAATGTGAAATGGTGAGGCTGCTTTGGGAAACATTTTGGAAGTTTCTGCAAAAGTTAAACCTACATTTAACATGTGACCTATTCATAGGTATCTACCCAAGAGAAATGAAAATATATGTTCACATATACACTAAAAACCTTGTATAGGAATGTTTATAGCAGCATAATTCATAACAACCAAAACATGGACAAAACCTAAAAGTCCACCATCTGATAAATGGATAAATAAAATGTGGTATATTCATGCAAGAGAATATTATTCCATCATAAAAAGAAGGAAGTGCTGATACATTCTACAACATAGGTGAATCTTGAAAATATTATACTTAGTGAAAAAAGCAAACACACGAGGCCACCTCTTGTATGGTTCCCTTTATATGAAGGGTCCAGAACAGGCAAATCCACAGAGACAGCAAGTTGACTGGTGCTTGCCAGGCACTGAAGAAAGAGGGATAATGGGGAATAAGCCATGATTGGTAATGAGTATAGAGTTTCTTTGTTGCAGTGGTGAAAATATTCTGGAATAATATAGTGGTGGTGGTGCACAACCTTTTGAATATACCAAAAACCACTGAAACGTACACTTCAAAGTTGAGAATTTGATGGCTTATGAATTATATATCATTATTTTTTAAAAATAGAAAACATCATACTTTAGGAAATCTTCCTTATCAATCAGGAGCAAAATGAAGATCTTTGTAATCACTACTTTCATTCACATTGTTCTGGAGGTTTTATCTCACGTACAAAGGCAAGAAGAAGGAGCAACAGGTAAGAGGATTTACAAAGAAGTAATATGATACTCAATATTCACAAACATAATTACTGTGTACATAGAAAATCCAAGGCAATCTTTGGTTGCATTATTAGAATTAACAGGGGTGTTTAGCAAGGTTGCTAGATATTAAAAGGTATCTATCAAAAGAGGAAAAAAAGTTTTATTTATATGACAGATATAGCCAAGTAAAAAAACTAAATTAAAATAATTCTACTTATAATATCATAAATAAACATTATTTAACTAACAATAAATGTAATAAAAGATGTGCAAGAACTCTTCACAGACATCTACAAGACACAATTATGAGGAGTTAAAAAAGATTTAAACAAACGAAGGGATATATTATGTTAATGAGTTGGAAGACTCAATGCATGAAAAATGTCAATTCTCCCCGAAAAGATCGATGATCGCGATATGATATAGTAAAAGGCAAGCAGCTTTTGTGGGTGTGTGTGGGGGCTGTGTGGAAAGAGTGGGACTTACGAGATTCTAAAATGTATCTGAATAGGCAAAAGGCCAAGACAATCTTGAATAAGAACAAAGTAGGAGGTTTTACACAGCCAGACATCAAAATACACTAAAACTTTGCTGTCCTTTAGATGGTGTGATTGATATTGGCACAAGAACAAACAGACCTACAGAGCAGAATAAGAATGCAAGAAAATGATCCATGCAAATAACATGACTCGATTTACAGCAAATGTAGTAAGGCGGATTAATGGGGAAAGGATGGTCTTTTAATAAATGATGCTGGGACAGTAAGATATCCAGCTGGGAATAAATGAAACTTGTTTCTATCTCTTAATATATAACAATTAATTACAGCTATATTTTTAGATATAAGTGTAAAAGGTAAAATAATAAAGCTTTTAGAAAATAATAAGGGAGAACATTTTCATAATCTTGAGCTACTAAAAGATTTTTAAAGACTCTAAACACAGCAAAATTAAGAAAAAGGCAGATTCATTAAAAGTAAGAACTTCTAACAAAAGACAACATTAAAAAATTGAAAAGGTAAGACAGAATGCAGAGTGAGAGAAAATATTTGTAACATATATAATCTAAATAGTATGTATATTTAACATATATCTAGAATCTATAAAATCAATAAGAAACTGACAACCAAGAAGAAATATGGTAAAAGACTCGATCAGGAACTTCATGGAAAAGGAACAACAAACGTCTGATATATATTAGTCATCAAAGAAATGCAAATTTAAAACATAAGTACATACCAGTATAATTCAGTAGGCTCGCAATATCAGACAACAGGAGACACTGCAGGGAGTGAAATGTTGAAAAACTATTTTATTTCTCTGTTAATGTTGGCTGTAGGCTTTCCCTATGACTTGGCAATTTCACTCCTACGTATGTACCCAGAAGAGAGAAAAAACATTTAAGAACTTGTGGCTGACAATTTTCCACATCAGGTGAAACACATAAATTTCAACTTCAAATATACTTTTGCTATCATCTTATCTAACCTATCTACCTCAATTTATAGAGGCGAGTATGCGCAAGTTGAGATGTCTCACCTGAGATCACTGACCCAGCTAGGAAATAGTGATGGATTGATGCTGTTTAAAACCCAGCGTACTGCTTCTGCCTCTATCCTCTTTCTTTGGCACTAATTTGCATATGAAAAAGAATGTGCCAACCATCCTCTACCCAAGTGTCTCTGATCGAACTGGGAAACAAATTTCGAATAGGTTGCCACAGATATAGACATGTTGTGGACTGCAGTAAGACTTTCTGGGAGCTCAGACTGGGACCCAAGCAGGGCTCCATTCATCACAGAATGTCTCAGCATCCTGACCCTCTCGGGGCATTTCCCAGTCTAAGCACAGCCCGAGGAACAAAGCTGAAGAGGGACGCTATTCTGACCTTCACCAGGACAGTAGAATCACAGGACTATCACAGGACCAGATGTGTCGCTTGACTAGAAATGATGCTGGTGATGCTTCCTCTCTTTCTCATTTCTGAAAAAGGTTCTTAACTGGTACTCCCAATTAAGAAAAAGATCAAACACTAATTTACAGAAGCCTCAAAACACTAGGGGACAATTTCCTCCCAACAATTCCCCAGTGACTGCAAAAACAATGTAAACAACAACGAGGAAAGCCCTGCTTATTGGTCACAACATCGGGGGTCCAGTGTATAAAAGCCCCAGAACAGAAGGAGTCATCAGAATCTGAGAAATTCACCTCTGAACAGGAGTCCACCTTCTACCCTTGACCATGACCCACTCTTGCTGCTCCCCTTGCTGCCAGCCTACCTGCTGCCAGCCCACCTGCTCTGAGTCCAGCTGCTGTGGACAAACC
>NC_060277.1:95165760-95178326 GCF_021613505.1 Equus quagga | reverse complement strand
GTCAGACCACCTGCTGCCAGCCAGCTTGCTCTGGACCCGTGTACTGCTGGAGAACCTGCTACCACCCCACCTGCGTCTGCCTTGGTGCCAAGCCCAGAGCTGCGGATCCAGCTGCTGCCAGCCTTGCTGCCGCCCAGCCTGCTGTGAGTCCAGCTGCTGCCAGCCTTGTTGCTGTTGATCACCTTGCCAAAGAACCACCGTCTGCACACAATGCCTTCTGTTAGCTGACTTGCCATTTTGGGGGCAAATTCACTCCTACGCTTTGCTGACAAGCAGGATGCTCTACCGTCATTTCTGTAACTCATCTATCTGTTGAAAGACTTGTGAACCAGCTTGATGAAATGCAGAGAATTTCCCCCAGTTCTCTTCCTCTTTGTGTATGTGGATCATGTGCCAGCTTTGTGCATCTTCAATATGAAATTATGATCCCTGCTTGGACTCTGAAGTCAGGGCCACCTGCTCTCCCTAAGTAACTTAGGAAAATAAATCTTCATAACTTTTTCATTGGTTTATGCAACTGATCAATACTCTTCATGATCATATTTTCTTTTTCAATGTACTTGTGATTCTTTATCCTGCTTTCTTCTTTCCATAATCACTTTGAGTTGTCTATATATTTCTTAATGATATTCTATACCATTTTCATTCCATATACTGTTTTTCTTTACTGTACAGTATTTCTGAATTAGGAACTTATATACATATTGCATACCATATGCATTACCCAACTTGAGCTGCAAAACATCTCACTATAAATTATTTTCCACATTTTTAGATGAGAAAATTTCATTGTGTGGTGTCATATAGCTACTAATGGACAGACTCAGATCCAGGACTGGATCCTTGGTCCCTGCTCAGGGGCACCTACATTTATATGTCAATAGACGTCAATGCTATTGAATACTGAGGACTAGTAAGATGTGCAACTGAATTTCTACTTTAACGATGGAATAAGCTCTCATATATAGAGATAACATTTGTTTACAAAGTCCTTCCAAAATCAGTTTCCCACACCTCAGCAAGCAGCAGCTATATGTTAGGGCAATGGGGACTGCATTTTAGGGCCCTCATGAATTCAGGGAGCCTTTACTGTCAATTTATCTGCATCAAGTACTGCTAGCGTCTGTGTCCTCATGAGACTCGTCTAAAGGGACTTGTTTCTTAGTATCACATAAATCAAATTCTGAATTGCCTCTGTCTCCTGAGTATCGACAGAACAAGGAATTAAATAATTCCCTGCAAAAAAATGGACCATATATTGTATTCCCCCAAATTTACGGCAATTTGTTCTGATCAAAATGTTTTCAAGAAAATTAAATATTGATAAAGTTTGGGATTAAGAAACTGTTCAATGCACATTTATGACTCTGAGCAATCCATAACCTCTGAACCATCTAGTTGAACAAAACAACCTCCTGTGTTTTGTGAGGCAAAACGTACTTAAGTTCTCCAGAATAATGCAATATTGCTGTAGAAATGACCAATTGTTAATTTCAGAAAATTAGGAACTTGTTGCCTCTGTTCAAAGTAGATAAGAAACCTCAGTTATTTGGTTACAAGTTTCTCCTTGGGATTTTCTCCATGGCATGTGTGCCTGAAAGTGACCCGTGGAATATTCTAGTATATCTGTTTAAAAGAGGACTGTTGTTCCTCCAGCCGTGCTCTGCAGCAGCTCTGCTGGTTAGTCTCGTGGGGCATGAAAGTGCCTTCAGAAATTCCACTACAAGGAGCCACAGCAGGGTCAAACTGGGTCACAGAAAGTGGGGAGGAGGATCTTGCCCCATTGAGGGCTGACTTATTTAAAGAAGGTGGAGGAAGCTGAGTAAGAATAGGGGGACAAATTTGTGGGACGCAGTGAGAGCATGTATCCTAAACGCAATATAAGCAAATCAAATCCAGTGCCCTAAACCTATGATCATAACCACGTTGAATTGTTTTCAGAAACACAAGGTTGGTTTAACCTTTGAACATCAACAAATGTTTTTTAAATCACGTCCGCCAAAAAAACATGAGAATCATCATAAGATCGTCTCAATAGGTAAAGAAAAAGCATTTTATAAATTTCAACACATTTCCAATGTAGAATATCTTAGCTAATAAGGAATGGAAAAAGCCTAGTTACTCTGATTGGAAGAATCTATAGAAAAGTCAGAAAGCTTCCTATTTAATTGTGAAATATTGAGAATTGTCTCTGCTCTATAGAGAATACACAAAGACGCCCACTTCATCATTGCACTGTAGGCCCCCCAGCAGACTAGTGATTCTGAGCGTTGGGCTTGCTCTGCTGGCTACAATCTGAGCCAATTAATCACGACAAGTTAGAGATCAAGAAAGGAGGTTTTGATTCAATTAGCCGGCATAGTTGGGAAGATGGCAGACTAATGTCTCAAAAAAACCATCTTCACGGATTACAGAATCTTGAGACAGTTATATAGGGAAAATGGGCAGTAAGGAGGGGGTCCAGTGATGTTGGTCTCCAGGCATGACAGGCGTCACATTGTTCCATTCTTCTGTCAGCTGTGATGGATGCCTTGTAGATGTGTCTCCCGCCTGTGGTCAGCCTGTTTGTGGAGAGAAACTCATAGAACAAAGTTTTAATTTATCAAGGTACCAGGGAGTATATATGTAAGCAGAGGCCATAAATCAGGAGCGCATGTGAATCTTTTAGAGTACGTGCAGAGCAGCGAGTAGTCACACAGAGGAGGGGCTGGGGCCAGTTAGCCTAACAAGATGGCCTCACTTATGCTCACTTACACTAGGGAAAGAAAAAATTTACAAGATAAAAAGACTGCCATGAAATGAATGAAGCTATCATCATCTGTAGTTGCTGTCACTGTGCTAGCAAAATTTCCAAAACAAATCTCTCGGAGCCGGCCTGGTGGCGAAGCAATGAAGTTTGTGCGCTCTGCTTCGGTGGCCCAGGGTTCATGGATTCAGGTCTTGGGTGCAGACCTACACACTGCTCGTCAGGTCATGCTGTGGTAGCATCCCACATACAAAATAGAGGAAGATTGGCACCGATGTTAGCTCAGCGCCAATCTTCCTCAACAACCAAAAAAAAAAAAAAATCTATGTATAAAATTTTAAAAATAATAAGGGAGTTTGGTCACAAGATAAACATACATAAATGAATTGTTTTTCCGTATGTCACAAACAGTTAAAAATTAAAAACTTAAATGATAACATACACAATAGCATAAACATTAAATTATCTAGAAAGAAATCTAGTGAAAGATGGGCAAGACCTCCACAGTGAATAGAATAAGCTTTTTGACCAAGCAATGCTATGAATAATCTACTTCTAGGGGTATATCCAAAGAAATGTTTATATGTGTTTACCAAACAACTTGTGCGAAAACATTCATAGAAGCACTATTTTTAATAATTCAAAAAGATCTACATGTTTACCAAGAGGACAGTAACAAATAAATTGTGTCATATTCATTTAGGGGAAGATTATACAGCAAAAACAATGAATACACTACAAATAATTGCATTGTTGACTCTTACAATCATACGGTAAAGAAAAGATAATTCTATATTTTTTCATTTATATAAAGGTCAAAAAAAAAAAGCCAAAACTCATCTATAATTGCCCCAGTTATGTTGCTGAAAGACTCAATTCCAGGGAAAAATCCTCTGTCCTGGGCATATCAGGACAACTGGTCACCCAGGACCAAAACTGACTGATGCTTCCTTAGTCCCAGGGAACTGCCTCTGCTTCAACCCACCTGCTTTAGTCCTGCTTTGCCATATGGAAGAGATTGTGCCAACATCCTCCACCCAAGTGTCTTTGATAGTACTGGGATACACACATGGGTAGGGTGCTACAGAGAGAGATGCCTGTGGTTGTCTTGATTCAGGATTTGTGGGTAAACAGACTCAGCACGGATTCAGTTCCTCACTGTGAACATATCAGCATCATGCCCCTCCCCAGGGACACTTCCCAATCTGCATACACCCAAGGGACAAAGCTGGGGAGGGACAACTGCTCTGACTCCCCAGGTCAGCAGGAAATATATCACATGATCAGATTGTGATGGAAGCAGGAATGATGCTGATGATGTGACTGCCTTCCTTGGATCTGAAAAAGATTTATATGAGTTATTTTCAATTAGGAAACAGATTCAACACTTAATTTCTAAAGATTCATGACATTTAGGGAACAACTTCCTCCATGACAACTCCCCCAGTGACTCTGGAAGACAACGTAAACAACAACAAGCAAAGTCCTGCTCATTGGTCCAAATTTGGGGGGGTCAGTGTATAAAAGCCCCAGAAAAGAAGGAGTCGTCAGATTCTTGAAAACTCACCTCTGAACAGGAGCCCACCCTCCACCCCTGACACCATGACCCACTCCTGCTGCTCCCCTTGCTGCCAGCCTACCTGCTGCAGGACCACCTGCTGCCAGCCCACCTGCAGTGGGTCCAGCTGTTGTGAGTCCAGCTGCTGCCAGCCCTGCTGCCCCCAAACTCGCTGTCAAGTCACCTGCTGCAGGACCACCTGCTACCAACCAGCTTGTGTGACCAGCTGCCGCCCTTCCTGCTGCAGCGCTCCCTGCTGCCAGCCCACCTGCTCTGAGCCCAGCTGCGGTGGTCAAACCTGCAGTGGGTCCAGCTGCTGCCAGCCTTGCTGCCCCCAAACTCGCTGTCAAGTCACCTGCTGCAAGACCACCTGCTACCAACCAACCTGTGTGACCAGCTGCTGCCGCCCTTCCTGCTGCAGCGCTCCTTTCTGCCAGCCCACCTGCTCTGAGTCCAGCTGCTGTGGACAAACCTGCAGTCAGTCCAGCTGCTGCCAGCCTTGCTGCCCCTCAACTTGCTGTCAGACCATCTGCTGCCAGCCAGCTTGCTCTGAACCCGTGTACTGCCGGAGAACCTGCTACCACCCCACCTGCGTTTGCCTGCCTTGTTGCCAAGCCCAGAGCTGCGGATCCAGCTGCTGCCAGCCTTCCTGCTGCTGATCACCCCACCAAAGAACCACCGTCTGCACAAACCAATCTTTTTATGGCCTTGCCATTCCTAGGACACATTTACTGCCCAAGGTTGCTGAAAGCCAGCATGCTATCACTAAATTTCTGTTACTCATCTGACTGTTGAAAAGCTTGTGAACAAGCTTGATGGAGTGCAGAGGACTTCCCCCAATTCTCCTCCTCCTGGTGTCTGTGGACCATGTGCCAGATCCTTGCATCCTCCATCCGGAGTCATGATCTGCTTTGACCTGAAGTCAGAATCTTTACCCTCTTCCTCTAAGTAACTTAGAAAAACAAATCCCCACAACTTTCACATGGATTTCTGCAATTGTTGAATAATCTTCAGAATCATGTTTTTCTTTTCAATGTACTCATGGCTCTTGTACCCTGCTTTCTTCTTTTCGTGATCACTTCGGTCTCTCTAGATGGAGGGGGTCTTACCTATATTTCATAATAAATCCTGTACCTTTATTCACCCTCACTTGTGTTTTGTTTCATTGTACAGCATTCCTGACATAAGGACCTATATACATAGTGCATATCATATGCTTTATCCATTCTGAGCCTCATAACAACGTCCCTCAAGTTATAGTCTCCATTTTTCAGATGAGAAAATTTCACTGTGTAACATTACGTAGCTGAAAATGGACGTACTCAGAGAAAGACTAGGTCTTCTGCTTCTGCTCAACGGCACTTACATTTACATATCAAGACAAGTAGAGATGAAAGTAGGACTGAGCACCAGCAAGATGTGCTCTTGGGTTTCTTCTTTAATGGTGGAAGAAGTAGTCTTTCATATATGCAGATAACTTTTGTGTTTACAAAGTTCTTCCCAAATCAGTGTCCCACATCTCAGCGAGCAGCAGCTGAGTTTCAGGCAGAGGAGCAATGGCTGCGTTTAAGGGCTCTCATGAATGCAGAGAAACTTCCTTTGTCTCAGGCTCTGATCAACCCCTCATGCAATTCGTCTGCATCAGATAATTTTGAGCATCCATTGTGTCCTCACGAGAGAAAGGCTCATTTATCTGGACTTGTTCTTTGGTATCATGTAAATCAAATTCTCGTAGAGCTTCCTTCTCCCGAGTAAGTTTTTAGAGCAAAAAGGAATTAAGTAATTCCCTGCAAAACATAGACTCTGTATTGTGCTCACCGCCCCAACTTGCTTCAGTGTGATGTGGTGAGTTTTAATGAGGGATGTTATCATATTAAGGGCTCAACATCTGTCTCTGCTACTGACTAACTGCACATCCAGCAGAGGCAACCGTGGTGGTTCCATGCAAAACCTCTATCCCTGCCACCAGGGCTGCTTTGCTCGTGGGCTATTGTGCAAGTACTACAGCGCCTGAGGAGGGAGACAGGATGAGTTGCCCAAACTCCTAGTTGTCCAGTGCCTTGTAACTGGTGGATACCCTCTGGGCATCGTTGATTTGGGACACAGAGAGGGAACACATTCTGTCCACACACTTAGTTCTATCTACATGATTCTTCTCCCAATCTCTGTGCCTCTAACCTTTCCATCTTGCTGCTTTCAGGTCTCAGACCAATCAACCAACTTTTCCACCACTTGCCAATAGCCCATGAACATCATTTCCTCAGTCCACTTTTCTTCCAAACCAAATATATAACCATGTGTACTGCTCCCAGTTCTTTTTGCGGGGAGTATTTCCGCTTTCCTCTGCCTTTTCAGACCAGAAGTTGCTAACCCGTTGTAAAAGTTCTGTATGGGTCATGACAGCTGCTTGTGGGGCTATCAATTGATAAAGTTTAAGATATTCCATGATAATATACCATATTCCATTAGGTTTCTGCAGGAATCAAGTATAGTTGTAATGAAATCACTTCTCCTTTAGTCATTTAGATCAGCACTAAACTCTGGATGTGTTATAGCTTCTTGTGAGTACCTTGGTCTGGCGGTTTAACTTGTAAATTTGAGGTATCATTTAAGTTAAGTCAGGGATACAGGTGTAAACAAAAGAGGCAAATCCCAGATAATTGAGGAAATTCTGTGAGATAAAGACACGTAAGCTAAAGGAAATCAAATCAGAATTTTCAGGAAAAAGAGAAGAAAGTAGGAAGAAGGAAAGAAGAAGGAAGAATGCACGATTCAAATGGTAATTCTTCCCATCCATTCCCCATGTTGGAAAGTTTAGTAATTCAGCAAAGAATTCCAGATGTATCCTCTGGGAAGATCACACTCTCTGTCACATCTAGTGTGTTAAGTAACCCAAAGCACCTTAATATCTCTTAAGAAGATGGCTGTTATCAAAACTTCTTATTTTTCTCCTAGAGCTGTAATAGCCCTTGTACTGCTGGGTGCCTTCACTATTCCCTTTACTATTCAGTTTTTCATCTGAAGATCCAGGTTCCCTCCATTTGGGAACCAACCGAATGCCCATCTTGACTTTGAATCATGCATCCTTCCTTCTCCTTTTCTTTTCTTTTTCCTCAAAGTTCTGATTTTGATTTCCTTTAGTTTATGTGTCTTTATCTCATAGAATTTGGGAAATTGTTCTTTCCTTTTTTGGCCTAAAGATTATGATTGGGTCAAAGGTTACAGGCTTATTGCATGGTTAACTTCAATTCTCAGGACTCTACAAATTTATCTTCCTTTAACAATGTCCAGATCAGGAGACCAAATTGCCTCAAAGTTTGGTAGCCCAGAAAGCATGGCCTGAGGTTGTGAGCTTTGCAAGGGTGATTCTTAACTCAAGTTTCTGTTGCGATGAACGAAATGATAACAGGATGCCAAATCCATGACACCAAAGAACAGGTTCCTCCAGACAAGGGTAGGGCCAGGAATACCAATGACCCTCACATTGCTTGTTGGTGACAAATTGCACCAGTGGTGGACTAGAACCCAAAGAAGGTATAAGGGCTCCCTTTGTTGACTAAAACTCTTAAAGGCAGTCATTATTGGTCATAAAGTTGGGAAGAATATTTGAGAAGAGCTTTGTAGGCAGAAAAGGCTTCTGTATATGAAAGATATAATTATTTCCATCATCAGAGAAGCAACTCAAAATGCACACTTTCTCTGTGCCCAATAACCAATGTTACCTCTACTTGCAAAAGAAGTGTATAAAGTGCCCTCAACCTGGAACCAAAAGACTGGTGCATACGACCTGCTTCTGTCAGTTACCAGTTGTATGGCAAACCATTTTTTGATCATTAAAATGAGAATGATAAAGGAATGCTAATCTTTGCTCCATCTAACTTGTGGGGTCATTGTGAGACTCGAATGAGATAATAAATAAAAAATGAAACTTGAAAGCAAGGCTTCATAAAGGAAGTACTATAAACAAACAGACAAATAAAACACATACGATAGGAGAACACAGATTTCCTTAGAAAAGAACAAGTGGAAAGACAATTCGAGTGATTGTGAAGAGTCGAGTCACCTGGCAGAAGTTACTAAATTTAATGGGTATATCTAAAAAGACGATCAATACCAATCATTGTGGAGAGTTAAATATGCAGTCATAAGAATCTGTTTAACTGCCATAGACACAAAAGGTGATGATCATTTTGCTGAGCCTGAGACTGTGAATCCGTGTCAAATTCAGATGGAGCTGACGAGCATTTGCTGCAATGATCAGAAGGAAATGAAGAAGAAGAAAATCAAAGTGAAGTAGGCTGCATCCTCTCGGTAGACTCATAAGCCTTGTAGAAAAGGATGACAACCAAGCTCAGTGGCAGCATGTTGTTTCTCAGCAGAGCTTAGGGAGCAAGTTTCTCCCAGGAAGAGTAACTTTGGCAAAATGGTCTAGGAAATATGTCTCTAGTGGGTGGTGGGTCTGCAGCAAGTGGATTAGCAGCAGGAAGGCTGGCAGCAGCTGGGCACACAGCAAGGGCTGCAGCAGCAGCTGGGCTGGCAGCAGGTGGTCTGACAGTAGCCAGGGAGGCAGCAAGGGTGGCAGCAGCTGGATCCGCAGCTCTGGGCTTGGCACCATGGTCAATACTAAAGGCTAACTCTGCATCAGAGTCCTGCCACAATCAGAATGTCTGATAATTTCTCTTTAAACATGATAAATAGCAAGAAAATAAGCCAAGACATGGTAACGACAGCTCCTCAGCAGGGCATAAACAGGATTTGAGAGAAGGATTTAAGAATCTCACTCTCCTGGAAACCCACCCGGGACCTCCACCCCCTCACACCACGGCCAGCTCTCGTTGTAGCTCCCTCTGCTCTGAGCAGGGCAGTGGCCAAGGCCTCTGCCAGGAGACCTGCTGCCGCCCAGCTGCTGCCAGACCACCTGCCGCAGGAAGACCTGATGCCGCCTCAGCTGCTGTGCGTCCCCCTGCTGCTGCGCTAGCTGCCGCATTTCTAGCTGCTGCCACCCCTTCTGCTACAGTTCCAGCTGCTGCCATCCATTCTGTGGCCGAACACCTCCAGCTGTCACAGCTGCTGCCACCCTCCAGTCTGCGGCGGATCCCCTTGTTGTTGAACTTCATTCCTCACCCCCAGCCCTGAGTCAACCACCGTGAGTCCAGCATCAGCCTTGTTCTCACTTCCTTTGTCCATGTCAACTGGCCTTGCTCCGATGTGTCACTGCTTATTCATCCCATCAGTCATGACGCCCAGCAACCGCTTAAAAAGCAACAATTTAAACTAAATACAACTGCTTAAAAAGCAACAATTTAAACTAAATACAGCTGCTTAAAAAGCAACAATTTAAACTAAATACCACACAAAAACACCAAGTTCTATGGCTATTACCTTGGCGTTCAGTCAGATGGCCAAATGTCTACACTACTTTGTGGGCACAGGTTCCAATTCCTATGATTGCTGTGCATGGCTTGGCCTTCCCAATGGATTTGTCATAAAATAGCTATGTCTTGACAATTACTTACTCTCTTTGTATCTGAAACATTTGTGGCCCTTAATTATTTTTTAGTGTTGATTATGAACTGGAGATAAGTTTGTGTTTCCGTCATGCAAACAAAGAAAACTGATTTTGTGTAGGATCAAAGCCTACATCAGAGCAAATGCCAAATAATTAGTTTTGTCTCAAATCAGATTGCCCCCCATGGCTGCCATCAAGTTAACTGAGAGAAAACAAGAACGCCCTCTTTCCTATAATTGAATTATGGATCACCTAGCAAGGTCCTTGTGCTATTGGGCTCTGAGAAGCACATAAGTTGATGGAGACCTGGTTCCCATCCCTCAGGTAACCGACAGTGAAATCTTGGATTTAATAGGAAGATAGATGTCAGATAGAGTATATTGATAATATTGGTGAGAAAAAGGAATCATTTTATTGGAAGAGGGTAATATATAAGGATTGATTACTGGAAATTGTGTCATGTGAAAATTCAGGGGAAGGTTTACAGCTCACAGACACACAAGACAAGACAAAGTGAAGGAGAGGATCAGATGAAAGCAGAGTATTCATGTTCTTACAAAGATAATTGTTATATACAAAGTACCAAAAAGCATGATACTCACTTGCAGGAGCAGGGGACTCTCCTAGCTGTCTCTTTGCCTTCAGACAGAGAAGCAACCATCTCTACACAAAAAAATCACCATAGAACTGGGGCCCAATTAGATCGGAATCCTAAGCCTACAGTGCCTGGACTTGTCTTGACTGGAATAGTGACCTCTCGTTGATGCGTTAATCATGTCTTCATTATATTAACTTTCCGGTTGTCATAAGCACTTTGAGCTACATTGGAACTAAGTGCAAAATACTATTATGAATGCAAGGAAAAATGATAAAACCACAGTTGTAGCAGGAGAGACTTTAACAAACCATTTCAACATGGTCATTAGAAAGAGAAAATAAAGAAGGATATAGAGGATTTGAGTAGGACCATTGTCAATTTAGGTTTAATTGATATTTATATGCTCTCTTATGTTTAACAAATTGTTTCCATAATTTTCATATACACCCAGAAGATTCACAAAACATACAGGCTACAAAGAAAATCTTAATACCAGAAATAACATAAGTCTTTTTCTCTTACCAAAATGCGGTGAAATTAGACTCAATAACTGGAAAACAGCAGAAACAAACATGTTCTTGTGGCTTTCCTTCCTTCCCTATTTCTCTCCTTCCTGAATAATTCAGACTAGAAGGCAAGGTGGTGTCTGTATTGGATACGGATGGCCTGTTTTTCCTTAAAAGTGTACTTAATTTTTTTTATGGAAATAATTCTAAAGTTAGAGAACTTGTGAGAGTAGTGAAGAGAGCGTTCATTTCAGGACGAAATGATGCTCCATCACTGCTAAACACCTTTTCTCCTACGTCAAGGACATTCTCCTCCATGACCACAATACAATTCAGTCTGACTTTTCTCTTACAAAGAATGCTGCAAACAACATCTTGAATTTATGTCCCGGAGCACATGGATAAGTGTACCTGTTGAATACATTTCCAGAAGTGAAATTGCTCAATCAAAGGTAATGCACATTTAAAAATCCTATAAAAACTGTTAAATTAGGCTATAAAGAAATTGGTCCAATTTAGACCCCTGCCATCTGTGTATGAGAATGTCTGCTTCCATAGAACCTCAGCAACTTGTTAAAACTTTCAAAGTAAAAATTTTATATTTGTCATTCTAAACTATTCACTGTTGTATCTCCAAAGCATAGGGCAGGACCTGGCACACAGTAGGTGTTCTATAGACGATTTGATAATTGGATAAACTGGTCAAATAAAACGTTTTAAATTGTAAGTGAGACAGAACATATTTCAATAGCTTAAAAGCCATTTGTATTTCTTTTTCAGTGAAATGACTATTTGGTTGTTGGCCTTTTTTCTTACTGAGTTATAAGAGATATTCATGCATTCAGGAAATCAGCTCTTTTCTCTTATATTAGTTAAGATATTTATTATTTATTCCCAGTTGGCTCTTAAGCTTTTCGGTTTTGTTTGAGGCTTAAAAAACCAGGTAGGCATTTAAATGTTTCTGTTGTACAATTTTTCAGTCTTTACCTTTATTGCTATTGACTCTTCACTTCAAATGTTTCAAGAAAAATTCTTCCAAGTGTTCTGGTGTGCTCACGCCTTGTGTTTCTCAAGAGTCTTTAGAAAACAGACACACTGTCCCAGTTGAGGGCTGGTGTGAGAAAAAACATTAAAGACAATACCTAGAGTGTTGAGTTCCAAATGATGTGTCACATGGCAACCAAACTAGTGAGGAAGCTGAGGACTCCTTGAAATTAGATGATACACAGAAGGAAGAAGACAAGAGTGACTCAGGAGGAATGACTGGATTGGAAGCACCCTACCTCAGAGGAAGGAAAAAATGCATTCTATCCAACTTTATATAGATTCCCTACAGTTAACTAATTTGCTAATTGCCTATCTATTAAGATAAACAATAACAAAGAAATAGCCCTCAACCTGGTGACAGCAGCCCCTCAGCTGGGTATAAAAGTGGACATGGGATAAGGAGTCTCCCACATTTGGGAAACTCACTCTCCTGGAAACCCAGCCAGAACCTCCACCCTCTGACACCATGGTCAGCTCCTGTTGTGGCTCTGTCTGCTCTGACCAGGGCTGTGGCCTGGAGACCTGTTGCCGCCCCAGCTGCTGCCAGACCACCTGCTGCCGCCCCAGCTGTGGAGTGTCCAGCTGCCTGCGCCCAGTCTGCT
>NC_060277.1:95164719-95165750 GCF_021613505.1 Equus quagga | reverse complement strand
TGCCTGCGCCCAGTCTGCTGCCAGACCACCTGCCGCCCCAGCTGTGGTGTGTCCAGCTGCTACCACCCAGTCCGCTGCCAGACCATCTGCTGCCGCACAACTTGCTGTCGCTCCCGCTGCGGTGCATCCTCTTGTTGAATTCATATCTGACTAGCAACCATGAGCGAGCCGCCATCACCTCAGCATGAAAGTGTCGTTCGTGTTAACTTTTCCATGTTTTAAATGACCACCAACCTTGTCATCCTGTGATACCACTAAGCCACTGAAGAAAGGGCGCCCGTCTACACTCAATACCACTCCTGTCTCCCTCAGTCTCTTCCCTGTGCTCAGCCCTCAGCTGCGTGATGAAGTTGGACTGAACCCCTGAGCCTCTGCAGCTATGCTTGCCTTGACCTTCACAATTACATGTTAACTATTTCTCAATAATAATATTATATTGATACCATACATTCTTGCATCCTTCTTCAATTATTTCTGAGAGTTGATGGCCAGTTTTTTTTCTAGCATTCCTTCTCTCAAGATGAAGAGAAGCATGGGTTTCTGTGTCCAGGAAAGAAAACTGACTTTTCAAATATTACCTAATACTGGTATTCTACAAAGGATTTCAGATTGTTTTAAAATAAAATAACCCACCTTACTTAACAAGCAATAGTTTTCTTCTCCAGTCAATAAAACCATGTATCCCCTGTCTTGGAAAATGGTCATATAGAAGGAATAATAGTTATAAATAAAATGAGTTAAGCCAGTAAATTTAGGGAACAAGTGCGGGTCACAAACCCATGAGATAAAGAGGAGGAAGGGGAGACTGGAAAGTATTTACATTCTTGTGATGACAAGAGGGAGATGAGTCAAGAAATCAGTTTCCATTGACCTAATGTGGCCGAGAGGAAACCTCGCTGGCCCTCCTCAACCTCCTTCATGTTCATGACACTGTACTAAAAAGGTCATAAGCAAATGAGGAGGCTATGGGGTTGTGGGGGGGCCCACGTGGACAAGTCAAGCCCCCCCCCCCCCCCCCCCCCCCCCCCCCC
>NC_060277.1:95156487-95164619 GCF_021613505.1 Equus quagga | reverse complement strand
GAGAGGGGGGGGGGGGGGGGGGGGGGGGGGGGCCCCGGGGCCCACCACCCCCCCCCCCCCCCCCCCCCCCCGCCCCAGGAAGGTCTGGGGAGGAGCTGAGGAAGGAGCTGAGAGAGGGGCAAGGATGAGGTCATCAGGGAGAGGACTTAGGTTGCACTTGAAAGCTGTGCCCTGAGCCTGCACTCTTGGAATATTCTTACATACCACAGGTCTCTGGAACCTCAGGAGACTTGGTCACACTCAGGTCAACAGACCAAATGTCTCCTGCAGCCACATTGCTTCACTTGCCCTGTCTGAATCCACCTCCACATGAAAAGAGGACACTTGAGTCAGGGCAAAATAAATGAATTAATAGAATAAAACAATTATTAGAAGAAAGGGACCAAGAAAACATTATAGACATTCTAAACTGAGGAAATCGTATTCTTTTCAGCAATGATCATAATTACGAAGGATGATAAGTTATGGGTAAGAGTGCAGTGAGCAGCAATGCCCCACATTTCAAGCTGAAGCACAGATGCTGTAAAAGCCACTGAGAGTGATTAGTGAGCCATGCAGCTTGTGGGGAGGACAGGAGGAAGCTGAGGCTAGAAATACTGGCCAATTTCTAATTTTGATGGGCTTGGTTGTTGTGGTAAGGCAATTATACTGATAGCTGTCAGAATTCGTGTAAGTTGGGCAAAGCACATAGTCAAGCATCTTCTCCGCTCTGGCTCCACTCAGCTCAAGTTGCAGTGTTTCCATCGGCCTCTTACCACGATGGGGGGCTTCAGACTCATGGTCTCCCCCAAGGCAATATGATGCTAAGGTGGCCATCTGACTGTCTCAGCTCTGTTCTTCAGCAACTACCTTTCCTTTTGGAAATACAGATTAATCACTACTTCCTGGGTCTTTAAGGGAACTTCCATTTCATAACCTAAAAATATCAATAGGCCCAAGAGTTGAGGATATTAGTTCTAACCAAAGTTTAATTGGAAAGGAAAAAACATTCAAAAATTAAACATCACTTCCAGATATCATTAGAAAAATATGGCATAAATAAAATCATACATTTAGAATCAGTTATTTATTGCTAGTCATTTATTTTAAAACAGTCACTGCTCTCGTTAAGATTCTCATTGCAGCATTCCTCTCCTGGTAACGCATGTGAGAATGTGCACACATGCCTGTTTCAAGAACAAGGACTGAGAAATCTGGTAAAGCAAACTCAGCACATTTGTGGTTTTGTTGTCTTATCTCTGTTTTATAACAAATAAAAATATCACCTCCCCCAGAGAAAATCTTCTGTTTTATTTTTATTTTAATACTATTACTGCATATGCCAATTGCATCAATCAAGATCCAGAACATTTCCATCACCGCAAAGATCTCTGTGTCATCCTTTGATAGTCACAACCATTTCCCTCCCCCTCCCACCTCCTCTTTCACCCCTAGCAGCTTCTGATCTGTTCTCCATTTCTATACTTTTGCCATTTCAAGAATTTCATGTAATGGAAACATACAGTATGTAACATTTTGGCGTCATCATTTTTCACTCAACATAATTTTCTCTTGAGTCATCCAGGTTTTTGAGTATAAAAATAGTTCATTCTCCTTAAATGCTGAGAAATATTCCATAGTATGAATGTACCGCAGTTTGTTTAAGCATTCACCCTGTCAGGGAGGGGAAATTCCTCCCTCTACCCTTCCTGAGTTCTTATGCCTGGACTAATAATAAACTTGACATAGGATCAGATTAACAGGAGAAAAACCAATTTAATAAGTATGTATGGGAGAAAAACCAAGTTAATAAGTATGTATGGGAGATCATTAAAAATGATCCTCAGAGAGTGAACAAAACAGGCAGTGTATGTATCTTTGTACATAAAGAGATAATAAATTTGTGAAGATTTGACAAGACAAAGAAACTTAGGTTTAGGGTGTATAATTAGTGAGGAATTTAAGCGGAGTTTGGGTTTGAGGTAATAAATTAGTAAAGATAACAAGGTTTGTTTACACTGGCTTCTTGGTCCTGAAGTCCTCAGCTCCCTTGATAAAAATGTCTCTGTCTGCTGGTGGGGGATGGTATCTTTCACACGAGGGATTTATCTCTTGCTTTCAGGGGGAACAGAGAGAGGAAGATCAAAACTTTAAGTCTAAACGAGAAACTTTAATTCAAAATAATTAATATGCCGTTGTGGGATATTTGGGGGCAGCCTGCCCTGGACCCCAACAACCCATACAAGGACATCTGGGTTGTTCCCATTCTGTGGCTCTCATAAATAAAATTGCTAACAACATTGTGAACAGGTAATTGTCTCAACAAAAGTCTTCATTTCTTGCTATGAAAATAGGAGTGGAATTTCTGGGTCATACGGTAGTTTCATGTTTAGTTTTTTAAAGAACCGCCAAACTATTTTCTTGACTACTTTTATCCTTTTACCCTTCCCATCAGCATTATACAAGCGATGCAATTTCTCCACATCCTCACCAGCATTTGGGGTTGCCTATTTTTTATTTTGGCTACTGTGATGGGTGTGTGGTGATCTCTCCTTGTGGCTTTAATTTGTACCCCCCAATGGCTATCAACACTGGACATCTTTTCCCGTGTTTTTTTGTATCTACATATCTTCTTCAGTGAAATGTCTCTTCATGTCTTTTGCCCAAGCTCTAACTGGACTGTTGGTTTTTTTTTTTACTGTTGAGTTTGAGAGATCTTTATATATTCTAGATACTAATTCTTTGTCAGATATGTGATTTGCAAATGTTTTCTCCCATTCTGTAGATTGTCTTTTCGTCCTCTTAACAGTGTTTTGTGCAGAGGAAAAGTTTTAATTTTGGTGAAGTTCAATTTATCAATTTTTCCTTTCAGAGTTTGTACTTTTGGTGTCAATAGTAAGAACTCGTTGCCTCCTCCAGGATCCCAAAGGTGTTCTCCTATGCTTTCTTCTAAAAGTTTTACTTTTTATATTAAGTTTGGGACATATTTAGAGTTAATTTTCTTAGGAGGTGTGAGACTCAGGTTGAGGTTTTTCTCCCCCCCCCCTTTTTTTTGCCTACAGATATCCACTTGCTCCTTTGTCAAAAAATCAGTTGGGCATGTTTGTGCGAGTCTGAGTTATCATTGTTTTTAACTGAAGATTGTATCCCTTTGATACTTAGATAACGAATGCATTTTTATTTAATTTCTAGAGAGCTTTATTAAGATTTAATTCCCAATCCATTGAATTCACCCATTTAGAATATAAATTCAATTTTTCAAGAATCTTGATAGGGTTGTGCCACTCTCACCACATCTAATTTTAGAATACTTTTGTCTCCCTGGAAAGAAGGAAATGTCATACCCATTTAGTGGTCACACTCCATGCCCCCATTCTTCACCCCAGCTGTAGGCAAACCCTGATCTACTTTCTGTCTTTCTAGATTTGCCTTCCTGGACAGTCCTATATGTAGAATCATACAGTAAATGGTCTTTGTGACTGAGTTCTTTCACTTAGTATCCTGTTTCAGGGTTCATCGACATTGTAGCATGTGTTAATACTTCATTCCTTTTTATTGACTAATAATATCCCATTGTATGGATATACTACATTTTGTTTATCTAGTCATCGTTGTTGGACATTTGGGCTGTTTCCACTTTTTGGCTATTATGAATAATGCTACTATGAATATTTGTGTACAGCTTTTTGTGTGGACAAATATTTTCATTTCTCCTGTGTATGTATCCAGGAGTGGAATTGTGGGGTCTGTGCATGGTACTCTAGGGTTAATTTCTGAGAAATTGCTAAACTATTTTCCAATGCAGTGCACCACTTTATAATCCCACCAGCAATGTATAACGGCTCCAACTTTTGCACATGCTCACCAACACAAATTATTATCTGTCTCTTAAGTTACAGCCATTCTAGTGGGTATAAAGTGGTACCATATTGTGGTTTTGATTTGCATTTCCCTAATTACTAATGATATTGAGCATCTTTTTCATGGTCTTATAAGACATTTGTGTATCATCTTTGGACAGGTGTCTATTCAAATTTGCTCTCCATTTTTAATTGGCTTATTTTTTATTGTTATTACTTAATTGTTTATTATTATTTTTTGTTTGTTATTTATTGTTTGTTTGTTATAATTAATGTTTGTTATTAATTGTTTTTTATTGAGTTGTAAGAATTCTTTATATACCCTGGATACAAGTCCATTCTCCTATATCCTTTACATAAGTGGTTAAGCTGTAGGGCTTACAATATATACCTTGATTTAACAGAATGTACTTCATATTTATCCTGATTTAGTTTCAGTGAAATATAGGAACTTTATTCTCTATAACTCCATTCTGTCCCCCTTTCTTGAGCCATTATTGTTGTACATATCATGTCTACATATGTTTCAAACACAACAATATATTTTTATAATTATTGATTTATATAATTTTATATCTATTAAATGAGATGAGCAAAGAAAGGAGAGAATGTATTTATTTGCAGAGTTATATTAACCTTTTTATTTAACATTTCTAGTTTTCTTCGTTTCTTCCTGTAGATTCAAGGTAGCATCTGATATCATTACCCTACTCCAATACAGCTTTGCTCCCATCTCTTTCCTTTGAGCTGTTATTGTCAAATGTGTTACAGATCCAGTTGTTATAGGTCCAACAGTACAACTATTTCCATATTGTTTTATGATATTGCTCTTAAATCAGTTGACAGAAGAAAGAAGAAATATGCAAGTATATAAAATTGTACTACACAGCCTTCCAGACCTCCAGATGCTCTCCTGTTTGCATGTATCCAGGAGGTACCAGCCTCATTTTAATTAGTCTCCAACAATATCTCCCTATTTTTGGAAATCCCCTTAGGCATGGAACTCTCCAAACTCTGTTCCAAGTAAAGTCAGTCTCCTCAGGAAGAGCTGCAAAACTTTTAAGTCTTTAAGATCTGCCATTCCCTCTGGGCAGAATCTCTGTGCCACTGTTTCAGGACCAGGGCAGGGACCCACTTTTCCTAATGTGACATCCTCACACCACTAGTGGGTACTCAGCTGTGTCCCCCTCCTCATCATCTCAGCTTGCCCCTCTCAACATGGGACCTCTTCTCTATGAGCAGGATGGTGGGGGGAATGAGACTGCTTCACTGACAGCACATAGCCTTCACTGAGTGTGGTCAGGGAGGCTTCGTCCTTCTGGCGCTGGATGGAGAGGAGCGCTTGTATCCATCGGTGCACCTCCTTTCCTGGACACTAAATCAGCGAACTCCCACAACTGCGGACAACAGGCAAACAGAGCTGCCTGTCCCTGTGTGCTGAGTCTCCATATGGCTCAGGGAGGTGGCCGTCCTCACCCAGACGCAAGGGGAGTGGTCTTTGATTCACATTTGCTCTGAACTCACTAAGCTCTTGGTGTTTCCCACCTGGTTGTAAAAACCTCGGCTTATTACTTACAGACCCCTCCTCCTGTTCCATCCTCTTGAGAAGACGAAGTCTCAGTGTATTTAATTTTGGGCCCTATTCTTATGGCTTGAATTGCACCAACAAAAAGTTGGGAGAGAAGGTCATGGCCCTGCACTCTCCTGGATGCCTTCTCAGGACATCCCAGGCAGCTTTTGAAAAATAGAGACGTCCAGGCTGCACTATAGGGATTCTATGTCACTTGGTTATTTCAGAAAGCAGAGAGATGCTAATTTCCAATGCAAGTTTGATTCCTAAAAAGAGTGATAGTGCCAATAAGAATCAGTAACGATGTGAGGAAATATGCCAAGACGTGTTGCTCAGGATTCCTTTCCCCAGCTCCCTAATCACCAGCCTGCACCCAAAGCCACATCCTGCTCATTGCTCAAGAACCACTCACAGTGAGGGGCCTTCTGCTCCTCTCCAGGATCCCTCAGCACATCATGCCGAAGTGGGAATTATTTCATTCCCATTGACTTTCCCCAACTGTGGTCCCATCTGCTCTGTGTCCTGGACTCATGAGACTCACAGCTTAGGCCTAGGTCTCTCGTGGTTGACAGGGAAGCGTGTGAGCACCTAGTAACAAACGGTCAGTCCCATCATAGCCAGTTGGAGGAGAGAGCTGCAGCCTTGAATTAGATGGAGCACACAAGGAAGAACCATGAGAGTTGATATGGAAGGAAAGATTAGAGTGAAAATACACTATAGGAAGGAAAAATGCATTCTATCTAACTTTGCAAGAAAAAAATGCTTGCAATAGTCTAGTTGAATCATTACTTATCAATTAGGATAAACAGTAACAAAGAAGAAGCTCCCTCAATGGGGTGTAAAAGGGGGCCTAGGGCATGGAGACTCAGGAAACTGACTCTCTTGGAAACTCATCTAGAACCTCAGCCCTCTGACACCATCGCCAGCTCCTGTTGCGGCTCCGTCTTCTCTGAGCAGGGCTGTGATGGAGGCCTCTGCCAGGAGACCTGCTGCCGCCCCACCTGCTGCAGGACCACCTGCTGCCGTGTGTCTAGCTGCTGCTGCCCCAGATGCTGTGTATCCAGCTGCTGCTGCCCGAGATGCAGTCACCCCCCGCAGATGCCACCCAGAGCTGTGTGTCCAGCTGCTGTCACTCAAGTTGTTGCATTTCTGGTTGCTGCTGCCCCTTCTGCTACAGTTCCAGCTGCTCCCATCCCAGCTGCTGTGTGACCAGCTGCCGCCGCTATCCTCCAGTCTGCAGCGGATCCCCTTGCTGTTGAACTTCTTCCCTCACCACCAGCCCTGAGTCAACCACCAGCATGCCAGTGTCAGCCTTGTTCTTGTTTCCTTTTTCCACAGCACCTGGCCTTGTTCTGATCTGTCACTCCCTTTATTCATCCCATCGGTCACGCCGCCACACAAATGTCTAAAAGCAATAATTTAAACTAAATACCACACAAAATCTCCAAGTTCTATGCCTATTACCTTGACATTCAGGCAGATGGCCAAATGTCTACGCTACTTCACAGGGCGGGCTCCAATTCCCACGATTGCTGTGTGTGGCTTGGCCTCCGCAGTGAATTACCTGTGGTAGAATAACTATGCCTCAATAATTACTTACTCTCTTTGTTTCATAAGCATTTGTGGCCTTTACTTACTTTTTAGTGTTGATTATCAGCTGGAGATAAATTTGTGTGTCTGTCATGTAGACAAGAAAACTGATTTTCCTTATTAATGAAAGCCTACATTAGAGAAAATGCCAACAAAAAAATAATTTTTCCCCAAACCAGATCACCCACCTTGCCTGCCATCAAGTTAACCGAGAGAAAGCAAGAACATCCTTTCCTATAATTGTACCACCCAGTGAGGTCCTGTGCTGTTGGGCTCTGGGAAGCACATAAGTTGAATGAGACTCAGCTCTCATCCCTCAGGTAACTGACAGTGAAATCTTGGATTAACAGGAAGATAGATGTCAGGTAGAGTATGTTCACAACATAGGTGAGAAAGAGGAATAATTTTATTGGAAGAGGGTAATATGTAAGGATTGATTCCTAGAAATAAACTATGTCACGTGAAAATTCAGGGGAAGGTTTACAGCTCACAGACACATAAGACACAGTGAAAGAGAGGATCGGATGAAAGCAGAGTGTTTATGTTCTTATGAATCTTTACTTAAAAAGAACCAAGAACACGTTATAGCCATTTAAGGAGGAGACGTATATCAAGATTAATTCATGGAGTAGGACTACGAGAAGACAAGAGCCAGGGATTTCAAGTTGAAGCCACAGATGTAGTGGGAAGTCATTTAGTACGATGAGTGAAACGTGTTTCTTATGGGAAGGAAAGTAATGAATGTTAAGTTGGAGCTGCTGGTTGAGTTCTATTTTTGAGGAGCAGCTTCTCAGTCGGGAACAGAAGGGACAAGGAATAAAGAGATAACTTGGGAACTCACTCATCTGTAAACCCACCCAGAGCCTCCACCCTCCAACACCATGGTCAGCTCCTGTTGTGGCTCCGTCTGCTCTGACCAGGGCTGTGGCCAGGAGACCTGCTGCCTCCCCAGCTGCTGCCACACCTCCTGCTGCAGGACCACCTGCTGCCACCCCAGCTGCTGCATGTCCAGCTGCTGCCGCCCCAGCTCTGGTATGTCCAGTTGCTGCCATCCTAACTGCCGTGTGCCCAACTGTTGCTGCCCCAGCTGCTGCCAGATCATCTGCTGCAGGACCACTGCTGCCACCCCGGCT
>NC_060277.1:95138889-95156477 GCF_021613505.1 Equus quagga | reverse complement strand
TGCCAGATCATCTGCTGCAGGACCACTGCTGCCACCCCGGCTGCTGCGAATCCTCTTGTTGCTGAGCTCCCCGCCCTACACCTACACACATTCTCCGTTAACATTCCCCTCCCGGAATCAGGAGCTCCCTCTCTTCAGGATACAGAGTCCTGGGTGATATTACTAAGTCAGCCCCAACGGCTGTGTGTCCAGTCTCTGGCTTCTTTCCCACATTGGCCGTAAGTCCCTCACTCTGAGTCTATCTGTAAGTGTCTAATAAGAGTCCCAGATTATTGTCCTCCTCCCAGGCATCCAGACATCACCTCCCACTACTCAGGAAGAGAGAAAGTGTTGTCCAGGTTTATACAAGCAGGGGTCATTTATCTGAATCCTCAGTTTTTATTGATGACATTTTCTCATATTTTTCTCTTCTATTGATTATCCCATCTACCTTTTGGCTCAACCTTTACTTTTCTGACCATGAAAATAAAATGGCCTTATTATTCCTTCTTCTGTGTGTTCATAACTAGATTGTGAATAATTGATTTTATATACAGATACAGACAAGAGTTTACATCAGGGTCACTACATAACAGAAATTCCAGACTTATTTTGAAAACAAAAGGCATCAGGTAACACAAACCAAACTCATCGCTTTGATTCTGTAATGAACCAGCGCTGCTCCCTTGTTGTCCACTGGCCCTACCGGGCAGTCAGGGGCTGCAGAAAACTTTTGGGAGGAGTTCTTCTCCGTTCATGTACCCAATGCAGATTTCAATCACATTTTAGTTTTTCTATACTCAGGTGATTCAAGCTACAGAGGAAAATCCATGTCTCCTGCCCCATCAGTGTCGCTCTGTGACATTCCAACACGTCCCAGAGTATGCAGCCCTTGGGGCAAAAAGAAAACTCATTACCTTCCATTGCTCTTCGTCATGACATTTCTGTTGGGCTCACTCCCATCCTAGGTATTTTGTCTCATGAAGAGACAAGGATATAACACTTCACGAAGGCATCCTTCCCCACAAGCAGTATACTTAGGGGATCCATTATATGCATCAGCCTAGCTTGTGGGCACTTCTTTTTCAAAGGAATGTGGAATTAGGACTCAAATAAATGATCGTACCCACCTTGCCTGGCTCTGTCGGCTAGAAAAGTACTTTCCCAAGTGAGCTCCTTGGACTTTTGCAGAAGCGTGCGATATGCTGCTGGACTTCAGGCTGCGGGCTGGGCTGTCTCCCTCCGGCTGTAGTGGTTGCATTTTATCTGATTTGTATATATCGAGCTTTCAAGAGAGGAAACATTTTTTAAAAACTTTAAAAGGTTTGAAAGTCATTCAGTTAAAACAAGAAATTCACACCAATATGAAGAGTGTGAATAAAATACTAAGAAGGCGGTATAAGTGGAAAAAATAACAACAGAAACGTTCTATTTAAAGTCCTAGTACAAAAAGAACGTTGAACTGGCAAGGTGCTCCAATTCTTCCCTGGTCTACAGGTTTTCACTTAATTCTACTGAAGTGAACTTTAAAATTCATTACAATCTTATCCTTCTGATACCACTTCTCCACCCAAATCCCGAATGATGTCCAGGGACCACCTATATCTGAATTATATGGGGTGCTTACTTAAAGTGCAAATTCCTGTGGCCTAAGATTTTCTATATCAGAATCTTTGGGGGACAGGTTAGGAATCTCACATTATTCTCAAGCTCCTGAGGTAATTTTTAAGTACACTAATGCTCGAGAACCGCTGCAACTCTAGCACTCCAAAATCACTTACCACTCCATGAATGCGCCATGCTCTCCCGCGCTCTGTGCCCTTGTATGTGTTGGCATCTCTGGCTCAAGTTCACGCTCCACCTGTCCCCTTCTTGTTCTTTGAATCCATGTCTAATGTGTCTTCTCTGCATCACTTTTAGACAATTAGTTACTCCTCCTGCCATGATGGCGTCCATTGCACTCAGTTCTCTATACAGAATTATTCTTTGTACTGTAAATGTTTATTCACCTCTCTCCCTATCCACGCTGAGTTTATCAAAGATAGGGAATATATGGGACTATATGATTTATTCAACAAACATTTCTATAAAGCCAGTTCTTGTCCATGCTGTGAGCTAGGCATGGGGTGCGAAACGTGAAACAAAACAGAATCACTTGTGTCTAAGGCCTTTAAAATGGAGCCAGGAAGCCATTAAGGAGATGGGTCTTCTGCACGTCCTCATCGGGCTCATCATGAACTTTTGAACTGAGTGAAAAGACAAACATTTTGTCCTGCAACTCCTCACTGTGACAGACTTTTACCTCCCTTTAGCTATAGCTCTAGCAATCAACTATGTTTAACCAAGATTAGCTTTCTGCGCCAACCCCAATTAACATTCTTTGTAATGAGAACCTCCCTTTTCTGCCTTTAAAAGGCCCTGCCTTTTATTCCCTAGTGGGACGCTGTTAGGGTTGCTACCCAAATCTGTATACCTTGAATTGTAATTCCTTGATCCCAAAATAAACACCTCTCTGCCTCTCATTTTGGCTCTTTATTTTCGGGCTCACAAGGATTATAAAGAAGAATCAAATGAGAGCAGCTCAGTTGGAAAGCTACTGTCTCGAGCTCAGGAAAGTAAAGGTAAAACAATGTGAAACACGCTTGTTCTCAGGATAGCAAAAGAGGGCTCTAAGGTAGGAATGGTTTGGGTGGAGAGCACCATGCTTGCCAGAGGAGGTAACGACCTCTAAATCTTCGAGGACAAGTAGTATGGAGTTCCACGCAGAGTGCCTGGAACAGAATGTGGGAGCTCTCAACCAGTTTGCTGAACAGATGAGTGAGTGACAAGCTATAGTTCTACAGGACTCCAGCTTTATAATTCGATCAACCCCAACGGAGATCTTCCAAGAAGAACATTTCTGACCGGTGTAAAGCTTGTCTGCAAACATGGGCTTGCTATTGTAATCTCAATTGTGAGTCACCTGGGGCTCTTTTAGGACCCAGCCCAATCCCTACATGACTCTGTGCACGTTCTGAACATTGAAGACTGTGGGATCAGTGACTCAGTTTCGCTCTCAGGAAAGTGATTCTATTCTAAGGCATTATACGTTCCTGGGAGTGTTATGTATTAGGGCACTAATCCATCACTTGGTTGACATATTACTTAAACCACCAGAAAAGGATTTGGACAATGTCTGGAAAGCCTCCTACACCCTTTAAATCTCTTGCTATGACATTCACACAATAAAAATCTCATTCATTTGGACACATTCCATTTGGGACATGTGCAGACTAATTTTCCCTGGTCTGCACCCATATGAAATTTGGTGTCTTCCATAAAATGATTGTTTGTAAGGCAAATGGAGAAGGTAAATATAATTACAGAAGCTATATTTATCTCACCGTGGATCTACTTAGCGCTAATTACAAGTGAATCATATCGCTCTATATCTAAGCCTTGAAAGTAGCATTTAGAAGCATTTGTTACCTATGATTCTTAATCATGCTTTAAATGTATTGAAATAAGCTAAAAAAGCATTATTTTTAAAAGTTCTAGCCAACCAAATTAGACCAGTCTGCCTTCTTGATTTTTTAATTAGTGACATTTCATTATACTGTTTCTATGGAGGCATTTTATAACTTAGTATTTTACTATAATTTAAAAGATCTTTAACATTATTTAAATGCTTTCTCAAGCTCTAAAAATTTGTATTGAGAAAACTATTGTGTGCCAAGGACTTCACTAGATGCTGGGGATTCAAAGAAGAAGAATAGGATTGAAGCTCCATACCCAAGACAGACTGAGCTCTGTGGGAATATCAACGGAATGGCCTGCTTGAAGGAGTAAGAGAAGGTGTCATAGAGTGGCGTTAAACTAGGTTTTTCCAGGTAGAAAAGGAGTAGATTCGCTAGGGAGTTGGACAACATTGCAAAGGGCAGAATCTGGAAACTGTGGCCTATGAGGAAGCCGGGAGAGTGAGTGGAGATGGCGTTGGGAAGGTAGGTGTGTGAAGGGTGCTGATGCCATGCTGAGGCGTTTGGGACACATCTTAAGGGCACCAGGGAGTCAACAGCCTTTCATCTTAAAGTCCTGTGCCAAGTGTGGCAACGTCACACCAAATCTGGCAAAGGGGTCATAACAAGAAACCATAGTTCATAAGATGTGTTTCTTGGCTAAGCCAACTCTCCTGTTTGTTTTAAAACTTGATTTTATTTGAAAAATACTGAAAAGAAGACAAAAATGTCTCCAATAATCCCAACATTTAAAAAAAATCACAAAGTAAGAAGTAAAAGTTTCCCTAATAACTTTCTCCCATTCCTAGATTAGATTAATGGATATCATTCCCGACTTTTTCCCATGTTTACACAAATATTTCTGTGTGTAAATGTGTAGTACACGCATGTCATATTCCCCCCTGCGGAATCATGTGGCACATTTATCCATTTATGCAACAAATATTTATTGAATGCTTGCTATATACTATGCACTGTTCAAGCTACTGAGCTACAGCACCCAGCGCTTACATTCTAGGACAAAGACAATAAGCACAAATATAAACAAGGTAATTTCAAGTAGAGATAAGTGCTAGGAAGACAATTAGAAAACAAAGAGTACAGTTGTGATGGGAGGGACTGGGGAGATTCTTGAGACTGGGAGACAGGAGTGGCTTCTCTTGGGGAGGGGATGATTTAAGTGAGACTTGAGTGATGCTGAGAAGCCAGAGGTCATGATCTGGAGGTCAAGTCTTTCAGGAAAAGGAAACAGTAAATGATAAGACCCTATTGTGTGAACAGAAACAGAAAAGCCATCAGTGTGGCTGGAGCTCGGTGAGTGGGTGGAGGGTGGGGAGGCTTCTGAAGGATGAGCCTGTTACCCAGCAGGGGCTCTCTCTCTACTTGTGTGCACAGAAGCTGATACCGTGTACACCAGAGTTTGAGGGAAGAAAGTTTATTATGCAATCCATTGGCAAGGAGATAGGAGAAGGGCTCTCAAATCTGTCTCCCCAATCCAGGGTATAGAGATAAGGTTTAAGGGATCAGGGAGGGCAGGCTGGTAGGCAGAAGCACTGACAGGAAGAGTTTCAATTGGCAGATCAAAATTTTCTCTTCTGTGCGTACTCCTGGCTGGCTTGCAGCCCTGCAAAATAGCCTTAACATTCTGTTGTTAAGATGAGGTCAGCACAGTAAACAAGGTTGAATGTGCTCTGTAGATTTAAGTCATTCCCTCTCTACCAATACAAGAGTTTCTAGAGATTTAGTCATCTTCTCCTTGGCTCAGAGAGAAAGGCACCCTTACAAATGGAAATTTCTCTTATAAATGTAAATTTCCCCTACAAATGGGTAACTTCTACTAGGCTTTTAGAGCTTTACCCTGTGTCTGCTCTTTCCTAAAAATAATCAGCCCAAAATAATTCTTATACCAAAAAAGCATATTTTGGGGTGGCAAATTCTGTCTCTGGTCCTGCAGGTAGAAGCCTGGAGAAGTGGGTAGAGACCAGCTTAGGAAGGACATCGTACGTCAAGAACTTGAGATTGTTCTTCCCAAGTTCAAAGATAAGCCATTGATGGGTTTTAAAATGTGTATGTTAAAAACATAACTGTGCCTTCTGTCTAAGAATGGATTGTTCATGAGCAAAGGAGAAATCAAAGACTAGTGAACGGGTTCAGAACAAGCCTCCACAAGATGTGCCACTTTGGCGTGAGGAATATTTTGAGCTAAAAGCAATTAAGACCCGAGGGTTCAACAGACTTTTATTTCTCCTTTAAAGAATTTAAATTAAGGGCCTTGCCCATAATAAGAGTTACTACCAGAAATGCATTTTTATGACCTATCTGTATGGCAGGGCAAACCTCTAATGATTAAACATCTGCTCTTCTTATCGTCCCATGAATTACCCTCCTCCCCTCTGAAGCCTCAGGCTCCTATCCCATTCCTTAGCTGAAGATGGCACATATACCTAATTTTATCTTTTTGTCTCTGACCTTCTCATGTATGTGGGGTCTCTGATTCTCTCTTGTATGTGGGATTCCCGTACATATGAAATTAATGAAATCTGATTTTTTTCCTATTAATCTGTCTCATGTCAATTTAGTTCTCAGACCTGCCGGAAGAACCTAGAGGGTAGAGGAAAATTTCTTCCTCCCCTACTCTAGTTAAGAAATTATTACACTGGTACAAGTGAGAGAAGATAGTTGCTTGGGCAAAGACAGTGGCAATGGAGATGGAGAGAAGGTACAGGGAAATGTTCTGGGGACTTGGCAGAGACTTACTGACGGTCTGGACATGCAGAGCGAGAGAAGGGATTAATCACGGGTCATCTAGAATTTTCAGTTAGCAATTGAGCCTATGACAGTGCCATTTACTTGCATGAAGACTGAGGGAGGAATGAATCTCAGGGACGAGGGAGATGAAAGGTCCTGTTTTGACCATGTGAACTTGAACATAGGTATTAGTCACCCAAATGAAGATATGAGGTAGGAAATTTGAAGCTCAGTGGAAAAGTCAGGGATCGAGATAAAAATCTGGTATTCTTGGTCATTATGGAGTTGGGTGAAATCACACAGGGAGAATGTGTAGGTAAATTGAGGATAAACGAAAGAGGGTAAAGTCGGAGCCATGGGAGCATCTCAACACTGACAGGTCAAGAGAGGAGAAGCTGCAGCAAAGGGAGATGAGGAAGGACAGCCTTTAGAATTTTAAAGTGGGATTATTGGATCACAAATTTGCCTTTATAGTTTTAAGAATGTTAAAAAACAAAATTCAACAGAGCATATTTGAACATCTAATTGGCTTTATTAGATGATTCATGAATCGGGCAGCATTTCCTCTAGCAACTAGCTGGGCACTCAGAGAGGTTATACAAAATGGGGAGGTTTTTATAGGAAGAAGTATGGGACAAAGGAGCTCTTAGCAAAAGAAAAGAAGGGATTATTTTTAAGCCGGGATATCTTCTTTTACTGGAAAGGGAATGGCGAGGGTTTTATCATACAGATTGCCTCTTATTCCTCTGGGGATGGAGAGGGCCCACATGGTGGATGACCTCATTGGTGCTGACCAGAAAGTTTCAGACTGGCCAATTAAAATTACATTTCACAGGGGCTGGCCTGGTTGCCTAGTGGTTAAGTTCATGTGCTCCGCTTTGGCGGCCCAGGGTTCGTGGGGTCAGATCCTGGGTGCACACCTACACACCACTCATCAAGCCATGCTGTGGTGACACCTCACATACAAAATAGAGGAAGATTGGCAGAGATGTTCACTCAGGGCCAATCTTCCTCATCAAAAAAAAAAAAAATTACATTTCAGAGAGATGAAACTGTAATTAGATGAGGTATTAAATCTAGGTTTGGGATTGTAGCGGAGGAAGATAATTCCTCTACCCTCTATGTCCTTCTGGCTTGTGTAAGAAGTAAATTGACGTGAGATAGAATAACAAGAGAAAATCAGGCAAAGCTTTATAACATGTGTACATAAGAGAAACCCAGGAAAGCTGAGCAACTCACCAGAATGGCCAAATCCACCTCCTTAAATATCATCTTCGGCCAAAGACAAAAGAGGATGCTGAGGGTAGTGGTTTGGGGCTTCAAAGGGGAGGAAGACAATTCACATGGAGATGGAAAAGTAAATGTTTGGTGACAGAACTTTGATAAGAATGGGCTTGGCAAGGACCCTGCCAGCCTACGATACCCAGAGTTATCTAGGGTGATGGCCTATCTTGGGGACGGGTCTTCTATCTTAAATTCTCCTAGGCAGTTAGGAGGAATGTCAAAGTTTCTTTCAGAGTCTTTTGTCCTTAACCAGAGAGACACATTTTGTGGTGAACAATTCTGATCCCCCACAGTATCACGGGCTTTTAGAGCATTGGGCCTGTGGTCTCATTTTTTTAACAATAACTATTGCCAACACATCCTCCAAAGAGAGGCATCAATATACACTTCACCATTCATTTATAAACCTTCCACTTTCTCCACATTAGCACCAGCCCTGAAAAGAGAAAATAATATTTGGTTATTTTAAGCTGTATATTCTTAATCACAAGTTGATCTAAACATCTTTTCCTATGGCTATGAGCTATTCTCGTCTATGATCCTGAGGGGAAGCAGAGTGTGCCACTCTAAGATACGCCTCTTAGGCATAAGGATTATTTTACACTGATTATTTTTAAGAACAGCAGACACAGGAGAAGCTCTGAAAACTGAGTAGAAGGTACCCTTTGTAAAAGACATTTATATTTATAAGGGAAATCTCCATTCATGGGAGTATCTCCCTCTCTGTACCAGGAAGAGAAGGATGACTCTAAATCTCCAGAAACTCTTATCATGGTAACCTTCTATAACTAGCTGCCCTCAGCCCCAACCCCAACATCTTTTGTCTTTAGCTGGAGATAATATTTAAGGTGGTGGCTTGGGCCATTTGGGGGAGTTACTCAGCTTTCTGGGTATCTGCCATGTATATAGGAGATACAGATGTTCTTAAACTTCTATTTGTTCTTCTCCTTTCAATCTGTCTTTTATTACCGGGGGCGTTCGGGCAAGAACCTAGAAGGATAGAGGGAAAACTATTTTTCCTCTCCACCACCCACCCACAATGTACTCCATTTCTGCCAGTCCCACACGTGCCTCTGCCTCATTCTCTAAGTTGTCCAGTTGCTGCTGCTCCACCTCAAACTTTGGCATCTCATTCTGGGAATTTGAAACTCTGGCTCTGAATTAGAATTACCTCAGAGACTGTAGAGAATAGAGAGGGGAAGTCCAGTCTCCTCCCCAGACCTTCCGAGTCAGACCATCTAGAGGGGAACTGAGAACAGAGTCTAGTAACTTGCCTCCTGGCTAGGACTCTGTGGCTTCTCTTCTAGTTCACAGCAAGCCCCTTCCCTCTGGTGAGGCACTGCTCTCCTGCTTCCTAAGCAGTTTAAACGCACATTTCTTTGTTGAACGTTCTCTCGTGAAATGTAGCTCTGGGCAGCCTCAGGTTTGTGAGTCGGCATTCCAGGGCAGGAGTGAGACTCAAAATATTTGAAAACCAGTAGTTTAAAGTCACCAACTAATCAGAATGGACGTCAGGCTTAGCCCTGGAGGAGGAGCCTAAAGCCCTCCCTCATATTCTTGGCTTTAACCTTTCCTTGCTGGGTCACAGGGATGTGGCACTGATGGGGACACTCAGCTTTCTGGGTATCTGCCATGTATACAGGAGATATAGATGTTCTTAAACTCACATTTGTTTTTCTCCTTTCAATCTCCTTTTCAATCTTTCAAGGAGCTCAGGGCAGTTGTAAATGGAACTTCAGTATCTTAACAACCAGTACAATTGAACTGTTGCTACAGGCTGAGCATCATGCTGGCCTGGAACCCCCCTACTCCCCAGCCCCGGAGGGTCATGGTAGAGATCTCTAAATAGTATAGCAGCACGACAAAGTTTTCTTTAATTTTTTTTCTGTTTACAAAAGAAAAACAAGTCATCAAAGAAAAAAGTGGAAGGTAAAAGTGTTCAGAAGAAAAAGTTTTCCGTAAGTCTATCAATCAGAGATAATTACTATTAATATTTCTGGTAATTATGTCAATGTTTTCCTACATACTTTTTTACATAATTGAGGTTACACTGAATATTCTATTTTCAATATAAATATAAATATTTTCAGTAACATAAGCACTGTTATTAATAGTGGTGATTTCTGAAGGGCTATGTCCATTTCAAATAAATTTGTTCTTTAAAAAGAGGGAATCTGGGGCCAGCCCCATGGCCGAGTGATTAAGTTCACACATTCCACTTTGGCGGCCCAGGGTTTCGCTGGTTCGGATCCTGGGTGCAGACATGGCACAGCTCATCAGGCCACGCTGAGACGGCATCCCACATGCCACAACTAGAAGGACTCACAACTAAAATATACAGCTATGTACTGGGGGGATTTGGGGGGGAAGAAGAAGAAGAAGAAGGAAAAAAGAGATTGGCAACACATGTTAGCTCAGGACCAACCTGAAAAAATAAAATAAAAAATAAAAAGAGGAAATCTGCCAATATTTTCAAGTCCAGGAAATGGGATGAGAACACAGTCAGGGTGTCCTGGGGATTCTCCTGACCTCCTGCCTGACTATTTTTCTTTACAACTGACCACACTGATGGATTTTCCCGTGTTTTTCCATGTTAAGATTCTATCCTTCCGAGATTTCCTTATATCTGGATTGGACCTGTAACTAAATCTCTTTTCCATAAGGAATGCTAAACAAATTGAGGGCCTGGTAAGACTGACACGTGGGGTAAACTGACACCTCGACTCGCCCATGTCAAAATCCACACAATGAGTGCTCTGCGGAAGGAGCTGCAGGATCTAGAAACATAGATGATGCCTTCAAGGAAGGAATGACAGGAGGTGATTCAGGAGGAAAGAGTAGATGGAGCAGTAGTCAACACATTCAGCTTAGAATATTTGACCAGGATCCGAATGAAGGTGATGCACACAAAGGAAGACAGCTAAGGTGTGATGCAGGAAGAGTCAATGGGATAAATCCTAATCCACCAGGAAAAAGAAGTGATGTTTTCCACCCAACTTGGAAAATGTAATTGCCTAGTTTAACAATTGCTGACTTTTGTGGGTAAACAATAACAAGCGAAGACTTTCCTCAGCAGGGTATAAAAGGGGACCCGGAGCAAGAAGACTTCCAGATTCAAGAAATACACTCTCCTGGAAACCCACCCAGAGACTCCATCCTCTGACACCATGGCCAACTCTTGTTGTGGCTCTGTTTGCTCTGATCAGAGCTGTGGCCAAGGCATCTGCCAAGAGACCTGTTGCCAACCCAGTTGCTGCCAGACCACCTGTTGTAGGACCACCTGCTGCCGCCCCAGCTGCTGTGCATCCAGCTGCTGCCGCCCCAGCTGCTGCCAGACCACCTGCTGCCGCCCCAGCTGCTGCCAGACCACCTGCTGCAGGACCACCTGTTGTCGCCCCCCCAGGTGCTGTGTGTCCAGCTGCTGCAGGCCCCAGTGCTGCCAATCTGTGTGCTGCCAGCCCACCTGCTGCCAGCCCCCTTGCTGCAGGACCACCTGTTGCCACCCAAGCTGCTATGTGTCGAGCTGTTGCCGTCCCTCCTGCTGCCAGACCACCTGCTATAGAACAACCTGCTGTCGTCCCAGCTGCTTCGGCCGTTCTTACTGCTGAGTGTCCTGCTCTAGATTCGTGAACCTCCTTGTCCCCATCCTTCAGTCCAGGCAGAGAGTGTCTAATTCAATAAAACATGTGGCACTTCCTTAATATCATGAATTTACAAACACACCCATGGACTGATTTGGAAACTTTTGGTGTCTATATTATTATTTATTCTCTTTTGTAGAAACATCTTATTACCAGTGAATCAGAATTTACAGCCAGATTTTGCATCGAATTGTTTTAGAATTTCTAATTCTGATTTAAAATGTAGGAGTCTTCAAATGTTCCCCTTCTAGATTTTTTCTTTCTAATGTTTTTCTATGGAATCCATTTTCATGTGGAATTGCTTCATGTTCCCCAATAAAACTTTTTGGCATTCAAAGGCACTAAAATTGCTCATCTCTCTTTATTTCTTATTAATGAAATGTTCACTGCATAGTGCTGTCTCTTTTTCTGCACAACACGGGAGTGCATGTTCTCAGGGGACCCTACAATAGAAAAATTAGGTTGGCACTTGCCAATGAGATTTTTATCTAGACCAGAATCAGTCTCACAGCAGAAATTAAAAAAGGTTCAAAGGAAGGCATCTTTGAACCTAATGCATATAATATGAGAGCTATGGATTATAACTGCTACCAAAAAAAAGGGTCCTCAGTAAACTGTAATCCATGAATTGATTTAAACCAATTAAATAGAGAAGCTCAGTACAGAGGATAGCCCGTGGATTTGGGACTGAGAATTAGGTCTGAATTTTGATGGTACTGCATACCAGCTGTGATCTTGGACATGTTACGTAAGCTCTCTCAACCTAGGATTGCTTTTCTCTAAAGGAAGGATCACAATACCCACCTATCGAGGTTGTCATACATCATTAATCATCAGGGAAGTGCAAATCAAAACCACAATGAGATATCACCTCACACCTGTTAGGGTGGCTATTATTAAAATAAACAAGAGAGAACAAATGTTGATGAGGATGTGGACAAAAGAGAACCCTGGTACACTGTTGGTGGGAATGTAAATTGGCACAGCTATTATGGAAAACAGTATGGAGGTTCTTCAAAAAATTAAAAATAGAACTACCATAGGATCCAGCAATCCCTTTTATGGGTATTAATCCAAAGAAATTGAAATCATAATCTCAAAGAGATTGCTGCATCCCCATGGTTATTGCAATATTATTCACAATAGCCAAGATGTGGAAACAACCTGAGTGTCCATTGACAGACGAATGGATAAAGAAAATGTGGTGTATATGTACAATGGAATATTACTCAACTTTTAAAAAGAAGGAAATCCTACTGTTTGCTACAACAGATGGGCCTGGAGGACATTATGCTAAGTGAAATAAGCCGTATGCAGAATACTGTATGATTTCACTTACATGTGAAATCTAAAATAGCCAAACTCATAGAAGCAGAGAGTAGAATGGCGATTGCCAGGGGTTGAGGGAAGGAGGAAATGGAGAGATGTTGCTCAAAGGGAACGAAGTTCAGTTATGCAAGATAAGTAAGTTCTGGAGATCTACAATACAGCACAGTGCTTATAGCTAACAACACTGATTTGTATACTTAAAATTTTCTGAGGTTATGTCTTATGTTAAGTATTCTTACACTTAACCAAAAAATAATAATTTTTTAAAAAGCTGTGTGTGTCTGACTTCAAGGCAGCAGACTAGAATTTTCAGACTATCTCCTATCAACAAGAATCCTTTCATTTCTCAAACAAAACTCGATTGATTGAAGGGAAAAAAACAAAGTTGTCATAAAGATTCATTGAGATAAAGGTGCATGGTAGACAGATAAAGGCATCCTCTCTTTTACCTCCAGTTAGCCTCTTCTGTTTTTTTTTTTTTCTTTTAAATTTTATTTTGAAACAACTACAGATTCATGGAAAGTTGAAAAGAAAATGACAGCAAAGTCCTGTGGTCCCTCGACCCAGTTTCCCCCAGTGGTCACATCTTATGGAATTATGGTACATATCAAAACTCAGAAATCGTCCTTGGTGCCATCCATAGAATCTATTCGAATTTTACCAGTTTTACCTGCACGTTTGTGTGTGTGGTTCTATGCCATTTTACCATGTGTATGGATTAGTGTAACCACCATCACAATCGAGACGGAGAGTAGTTATGTCTCCATAAGGCCTTCTCGTGTTATCCTCATATAAACACACCCATTGCCCACTCCTTATTACTCATCGTCCATGAACCCTGGCAACCACTAATCTGTTCTCCAGCTCTATAATCTTATTTCAAGCATGTTCTGCAAATGGACTCTTACAGTAGGTAACCTTTGGTGATTGGCTTTTTTGCAGTCAGCATCATTCCCTTGAGATCACGCAAGTTGTTCAGCGTATCAATAGCTTGCTGCTTTTTATTGCTGAGTAATATTCCACAGCATGGATGTACCACACTTTGGGTTGTTCAACCGTTCACCTGTTGAAGGACGTCTGGGCTGTTCCAAGTTCAGATTTCTGTATGCATGTATATATGTATGTATCTATTTATTTATTTGGAAAAATTTATTGAGGCTTCATACTTGGAGACAAACATTGCAACTTTTCAGTTTCAAGACACTGTCTAATTCTAACAGTGTTGGATTTAGTAAATTTGTTCTTATGTCCTTTATCTCTTATTCCTTATGGCTTTTAAAACTTTCATCATAAACGTCTTTATTTTCTTCTTGGATTAAAGGGTGTTAATATTTTAGTCTTTCTTGCAAGAGAATCACTCTTTTCTTCTGAGAATCTAAATAGCACTTTTTTTGTATAATCATCAGTTTATGTCTCAGTTAAATTTTGAAAGGTAGATAGGCATGAAGCAGGTAAAATACGTTGCTAAAAATATAGAAGCACAGATTGCGTTTATTTCTGTAGTCTACTTAGTTACCTTCAGGGTTAAGAGGGCGTTACTGGATTTAGCATCATCCACCAACGTACCGGGAGGGAAAAATAATTTTTCAAGAGTTCTGTAACACTTTCTTAAGTCTTAATTTATCTCAGCCAGGCTTATCTTTTGGGCATTTATGACTGGGTATTTTGTTTCTAATTCTATCCTTCTTTGGATGAACAAAGGGATATATTATATCCTATAAAAGTGAACACTCTTAAAAATGTGCCTTTCCATGACTAAATCTGAGAACAAGTATAAATTCTAAAATATAAACATGAACATAGATAGGAGGAAGAAAGGAGAACAATGAGTAGTCAAGTAAAAGAGAATTGAAAAAATCATCATAAATGTATGGATTTGTAGAACTGAAAGTCACATTAGAGACCCCCAACCCAGTGATTTTCAGAGAGTGAGGAGTTTCCAGCATCTCTCCAACAAAATGCTGTATCTGGGTTCATCAGGGTTATATGCAAGGCAGACTCAAATCAGCCAGACTTCCGAGCAGAGGTTAAACCAGGAGCCCAGGGTATGATCACCCTGGTTGTGTCAACCTGGAAATTGGGGCCAGGACAGGAGTAGAAACTTGCTAGGAACAAAAAAGCATAACAAGGAGTTTGGTTTATTAGACTTATGAGCGCCTTAAGGTAGAAAGGGATCCTCAAAGTCCTTTCATCCAGTCTCCTCCACCTGGTCCTTGAGTCTCCCTCTGCAACACGAGCTTACACTTAAATCCCTCCACTGACCATACGGAGGAAGACATTCCATAAAGCAGCTTCACCATGGTGAGTCAAAATTTGTTTCCCGCCATGAGCCGCCCACTTATCCTATACCAGCTCCTTGCAGCTTTTTGGGGCAAGTCAGTCTCACATACAGCAGCCATGTGATGAGCTGACTAGTGTTTCCAAAAATGAGGATAACTGCCAGCACATTGGTTGACTCTTTATATGCATTTTTCCTCTTGGCGGTCAAGGAAATCCAGAAAGAGAGGAGGACACTTACTGTGAAATCCTGTCTGTGTACTATGCTCTTCCAAATACATATCATTTTCAACTTTAAGGTAGTTTTTGAGTAGCCATGCCTGTCTTGGACTGATCTTTCTGAGAACAGAGCCATGGACATCTCAACTTTGTTGAGAGTCTTTTCATAAAATATGTTTGTTACCGAACCGGAAGTGAGTTCGCTCACCCGTTGTGCAGCAAGCCAATCTCTGACACCGGGGGTGGTGGAAGAAAGTAGGAATTTTATTTTTGCACAGCGCTGAGCAAGGAGAGAGGGCAGCTAATGCTGAAATCCCAAACTCCCCGAAAAGCTAAAAGGAAGGGTTTTTATTTGGAGTTTTAGGTAGGGGAGGGGAGCATATGGCCTTGCTGGTCGGAGCTTTCCCACCAGCCTGTCTTTGGCCTTGAGACTACTTGCAGACAGGAGGGAGCTCATGACCTTGCTGGTCAGCAGCTTTCCCACCAGCCCCTATCTATCTTTGCGGGAGGAGATAGTCCAGGTGCTTGTCCTTGACGGTGTCTGTCTCCATGGAGGATAGTGGATTCTGGAGCCAGGAAGCCAGAGAGTAAGCAGGGAATGAGTGTTTTGGTTTTAACCCCATATATGCTGGGTTTAATGTGGGGAAACTGATATCAGGGTTGGTATCATGTTCATCAAAATATTTGTAGGCCACGAGGTAGGGGGAGACGGAACATGTTGAATGACAGAATCATGGTTCCAAATGCTTCAGACATCCTTGCACAAGAGGCTAAATCTAACAGGATGAAATGTCAGAGCCTTTCTTAGATTGAAAGGAGTAGTTTTGAATGCAACATGGTGCATGAGATTCAGGAGGAGTAAATATAGCTAAACTTCTTGGGAAAATTTACTTCCCAACTAACTACACACACCCTCAGGTCATATTTCCCCTCAACACCTCTTCCTCAGTCATAATATTATCACCAAAATGAACCATGCTGCTCCCGGTAGCGGGAAGAAAAAGAGATTGAGAATTGCTGGTCTAAAATAACCACTGCACATCTATCGGAAGAGATTGAAGCAGTTTGTAATGAAAAAGGCACACGTTTCACATGACCATGACCCAGTACAAGCCCACACTTACTGCCAACCTCTTATTGCCATTACGCCTTGAATGTCAACATTGATACATTAATGGAAGTGAATATTGTTAAGACTTAAAAAAGAAGGGAATTCGGCCATTTGGGACAACATGGATGGATCTGGAGGACGTTATGCTAAGCGACGTCAGTCTGTCACAGAAGGACAGATATTGCATGGTTCCATTTATGTGAGATATCCAAAATAGTCAAGCTCAGAGAGGCAGAGAATCAAATGGTGGTTTCCAGCCATGGAGGGAAGAGGGACTAGGTAGTTGATGTTCACTGAGTATAAAGTTACAGTTATGCAGGATGAATAAGGTCTAGAGATCTGCTCTACAGCACTGCGCCTATAGTTACCAATACCATGTGGTGCACTTAACGCGCGTTAAGGGGATAGATCTCGTGCTAAGCGTTCTTACCATGGGAAAAAGCAAAGGGACTCAAGAAATCTTTTGGAGGTGATGGATATGTTTATTGCCTTAGTTGTGGTGATGGTATTGTGGGTGTATGCATATGTCCAAACTTATCAAAGTTTATGCATTAAACGTGTGCAATTTTTTGTATATTAAGCATATATCAACGAAGCTATGGGAAAAAAAAGACACCAAAATTTCACGACTTAATTTTCTTGCTAAGAACAGTTGTTTTCTTCCATCAGAAAATCTAGAAAATGTCCCATGATTCGCAGTCGGGTGGGGGGGGAGGGGATAGAATATGTCCTAATAGTCTTATTCTCATGCCAAGGATCGTGTTTCACATGCAAATGTGTGCCCACCTGACCCACCATGAGTGAGCCATCACACTGAAATGCAGCTCTATCCTCCCAGGTCAGCAAAGAGAATGAGGGCCTGCCTACAGAATCGTTACCACCCAAGAGTAGACACGATGGGCTGGGTGAAGTGAGACTAACACACACAGCGTCTGCAGGCAGAGCATCACGGGACAGCTTTCTTTGAGGAAAGGAAAGCAAGAAGGACATGCCAGAGCTGATTCAGGAAGAGCTGACGGGATGAAGCCTAGCACGTCAGGAAAAGGAATAATGTTTTCCTTCCATCTTGCAAAGTTTTACCAGGAAAACAAACTTGCCTAATTTGATAATCGCCTATTTATTAGGACAAACAATGACAAGGAAAGAGTGCTGTGTTTGATAGTGGCAGCCATTTAGCAGGGTATAAAAGGGGACCTGGGGCAAGGAGACTTCAAACCTTACAAACCCACCCTCCTGGAAACCCACCCAGAACCTCCACCCTCTGACAGCATGGTCAGCTCCTGTTGTGGCTCCGTCTGCTCTGAGCACAGCTGTGGCCAAGGCCTCTGCCAGGAGACCTGCTGCCGCCCCAGCTGCTGCCAGACCACCTGCTGCAGGACCACCTGTTGTCGCCCCAGCTGCTGTGTGTCCAGCTGCTGCAGGCCCCAGTGCTGCCAGTCTGTGTGCTGCCAGCCCACCAGCTGCCGCCCCTCCTGCTGCATCTCTAGCTGCTGCCGCCCCAGCTGC
>NC_060277.1:95116377-95138879 GCF_021613505.1 Equus quagga | reverse complement strand
TGCTGCCGCCCCAGCTGCTGCAGGCCCCAGGGCTGCCAGTCTGTGTGTTGCCAGCCCATCTGCTGCCGCCCCAGCTGCTGCCGCCCCTCATGCTGCATCTCTAGCTGCTGCCAGACCACCTGCTGCAGGACCACCTGCTGCCGCCCCTCCTGCTGTATCTCCAGCTGCCGCCGCCCCTCCTGCTGTGGTTCCAGCTGCTGCAGGCCCACATGCTGCATTTCTAGCTGCTGTCGCCCCAGCTGTTGCCCGACCATCTGCTGCCGCCCCATCTGCTCTAGTGGTTCTTGCTGCTGACTGCCCTGTCCTGTACCATCAATCACACTTCTTGCTGTGGTCCAACTGTGAGCTGAATCATGCGAGGCCAATTGTAAAACTTCACTTCCAACCGATTCTTAGACTGAATCTGGCTTCCAAATAGACTGGCCCCCCTCCGCCATGTTACTATTTCTCTCCCAAATGAACACAAAGTTTACATTTTCTCTCAAATCTGTCAACCAACAAACCATCCCAATTGATATATTTGTTCCCTGCCAGATTTTCTCATATGGATATGTTCCCAGATCCTAAATAAATCTTACATTTCCAGGCATACAAGAGCATTGTGTCTCATTAATTTTCCTTCCTCAGTCGTCATCCTTAGTTGTCACTTGTTCTGTCATTCTCTGCAGAAGGCGTAGACTATAGCAAGTGATTTCCATTTTCCACCCCTAGCCCCTCAGCTCTCCGCATTCTAATATAGGAAGAGGTTTCTTAGAGCAAGCACCTGGAACTCTGCCTGAGCACTTTCTCTGGCTGAAGGAGCAAGCTCTGGGCAGGTCACCAGTAGGGGAGTTGAAGTCTCTAGGAGCAGCGCGCCGTCAGTGGATGAGAGTTGATGGAAAAATATGCCAGCTTCTTGCCCTCGAGTGGGGGCAGGTTGTACCAGTCTCCAGAGGTCCTCAGTGAGATTGAACCCAGCTGCCTATAAGAGTAATCTGCTCTTGACATCATTCTGTGTTGGCTCCTATCCCTTCTATCCCTGGGTCGATGGGTAAGAATTTTAGCAAGGAGTACAGAGTGATGTCTCTCCTCGTTTTGATTTTCGCTTTAAAAAAAAATTTACCACTCTGTCTATAGTAATTTTCCATTGTGGTTCACACCCCATTGTTCCATTCTCATCGTTCTCATCCAGGGAGGACTGTAGTTTTGGTATTAGAGTGATCTAAAAGAGTAAAGAGAATTATCATGTTTCAATCTGAAATTACTCGAAGTTAGGTGTTTCAAATTCAAGACCATTTCCTCTATTATTTAGATGTTACCAATTATATTTTACTATTTTAGCTACTTCTGTTCCCAATTTAATATCATACAATTTGATGTAATATCGACATTTTAGGAGATGGGTCTCAAACTTGCCTGTGCCTTCAGGTTACCTGAGGAGCTTTAAAAAATTCTGACACCCAGGTCATACTCCAAGCCAACTAAATCGGAATTTTTCTGGGCAGGAGTCAGGCATCAGTTTGATTCGAATACACAGCCAACTTTGAGAACCACTGCTCTAGGGGCTGAGTCTCTACACCCGTTTCTATAGCAGGAATGTACGCTGCTTTTGTAGCTGTTGCAAAGGAGTTTTCCTAATCTCCCTGAATTTATATAGAAAACTTTCCCCTAGTAATCAAAAACTCTTTCCTTTAATGTTTTTATTTTTTCCTCAGCATCTCACATATGGCAAATCAAGTGAAAATCTCTCCTCTCGGGACACCATGTTGCCTCACAATGTAATTGTTTAAGTGTCTCATGTTCTCTAGCTCTGCAAAAGCAGGCCTATGAAATAAAAACATGTAAGTCAAGTGTTTGCTAAGGAAGCTATTGTGATAAAAATATTTCAAGGGGCTTGGTCTTTAAATGAGCCTAATTAAGACATGTAAGGCTGTCACCAGAGGGTGTTCACCTGGGACTTTCCTAACTTTAACACTGAAAGTCCTCAGTTCTGTGCAAACTGGGACAGCTGGTCACCCTACCTTGAAATTGATTGGTAATAGTTGAAATCAAGCTTTGGTATTTCATTAGTGCAGCTCTGAATGAGCTAGTGATGCACACATCAACGTTAGCAATTCCCACAGATGCGTGCCAAGCTAAAGGTGCCTGACAGAAAAGAAATTACACTATTTTCCTTTGTTTGAAGTCCTAGATCAAAATGAATCTATGGTCGGGGCTGGCCCCGTGGCCGAGTGGTTAAGTTCGCGCGCTCCGCTGCAGGCGGCCCAGTGTTTCGTTAGTTCGAATCCTGGGCGCGGACATGGCACTGCTCATCAGACCACGCTGAGGCAGCGTCCCACATGCCACAACTAGAAGAACCCACAACGAAGAATACACAACTATGTACCGGGGGGCTTTGGGGAGAAAAGGGAAAAAATAAAATCTTTAAAAAAAAAAAAATGAATCTATGGTCAAAAAAAGTGTTAAAGCAGTGGTTGCCTCTGTGGCAGGGGGGAGTTTACTGGGGTGACACGTGGGAAATTCTGGTATGTGGAAATGTTCTCTATCTTGATAGGTGTGAGGGTTACATGGATGTATTCATTTATTAAAACCCATCAAATAGTACACTTAGAATTTGTGCATTTCAATGTATGTAAATTTTACTTAAAACATAAAGTAAATTATAAAAAGTAAATTAAAAATAGTGACTAGAAATATTTATTTATGAATAAATCTATGTCTTTACCAAATTGGCATGTTGGCTAACTTGCCTTAAGCACAATGCTTTTAGTTAAATCACACTGCTATGAGCTCTTTCGATGTTGCTTTACCACATTGTATTACAGTTGTGTGTGTGTGGTCTTCCCACTGAACTGTAAATTCCCCATGAGGAGACTACACCACATTTGTAACTGCAGTGACCGGCAATGTGTGTCCTTCAGATTACCCACTCAACAAATCTGCTTTATAAACAAGGCAGGAACTTGATACAGGCACTTCCTCAAAGCTTGATCGAACAGAATAAAGCAGTAGGTCTCCAAATGTGGTCCTTGGACCTTCTGCATCAGCATCATTTGGGTACCAGTTAGAAATGCAGAATCTCAAGCTCCAATTTGCGATCAGAGACTCTGGGAGTATTTCCAACCATTTTTAATCTGCCCTCCAGATGATTCTGACGCATGCTCAAGTTGGACTATCGTACCTGGAGAATATGTAGAAATAGTAATTAATGTTGAATTTACTAAAATCCATTCACATGTCAAATTTATCCAAAAAAACTTGTTCTGTAGATTTCTTAGCTCTCAAGGTAAGTTCGGAAAAGTGGCACATTCTGATTATTCCACATTTTTTTTTTCTCCTTTGAGGAAATATTTTTAATTAAGAATGAGATAAGGAATAAAAACGAGGCTGTGTCTTCCAGAAGCTAAGAGACCGGCTGGAGAGATACAACATATATGACATATAAGACAGGAACCAACAATTTAATAAACTATGTGTTATAGTAACAGGAACCATATACACAAATTGCCTGCTGGGGTTTTACAATATGGAACATGACCCAAAGTTTGAAACATCCGAGGAAATCCATTCCAGTGGTGTAGAGGTCACCAATGTCACATACACGCAGAGCTGTGCCCTTCCTCATTGTTCAAAAATGACCCCAAAAATAGGGCCTTTTCCTCTCGTCCCATGCTAGATGCCACATTATGTTGATGAGACTTCTTCCCCATTGGTCATTGGAAGAAAAGCACAACCAGTAATACGACCACCTAAGTCCCATCCTGGTAGGGGATACTGGAGGGAAGAGTAAGAAATTCAATTCCAAATGCCAAATATCACATGGCAGCCTGCTTTGGAGGAGCGTGAGGAGAGTGTGGTCTAAAATATGCCGGGGGGTGCGAATCAGGAGGAAAAGCAGATCAGATAGAATTTATCACACGTAGAAAAGAAAATTTTGTTTCCCAGTTTAAACCATTAAATAGACAAACATTATTATGTAATCTGATAATTACTTAAATGTTAAGTAAACAAAAACAAACAAAACGCGTTGACAACTCCCCCTGTTCAGGCAGAATATAAGAGGCAGTGGCACAAGAAGACTTTCAAACTCAAGAACCTCACTCTCCTGGAAACCCACCCAGAACCTCCACCCTCTGACGCCATGGTCAGCTCCTGTTGTGGCTCCGTCTGCTCTGACCAGGGCTGTGGCCAGGAGACCTGCTGCCGCCCCAGCTGCAGTGTGTCCAGCTGCTGCAGGCCCCAGTGCTGCCAGTCTGTGTGCTGCCAGCCCACCTGCTGCCACCCCAGCTGCTGCATTTCTAGTTGTTGCCGCCCCTCCTGCTGTGGTTCCAGCTGCTGCAGGCCCAGTTGCTGCATCTCTAGCTGCTGTCGCCCCAGCTGCTCCATCTCCATCTGCTGCAGGCCCCAGTGCTGCCAGTCTGAGTGCTGCCAGCCCACCTGCTGCATTCCTAGTTGCTGCCGCCCCTCCTGCTGTCTGCGCCCAGTCTGTGGCTGGGTCTCCTGCCACACCACTTGCTATCGGCCCACCTGTGTCATCTCCACCTGCCCCCGCCCTGTGTGCTGTGCCTCTTCCTGCTGCTGAATCTCTGCCTGTAATCTTTGTCACACTATGGATGTCCTCACAAGTCATATAAAATCTGCTGGAGCCAGCCAGTGACTGGGGAATGGACTCTTAGCTGCCAACTCTTCTGATTTGACATTCAGAGTTGGTATTCAGTTCTAGGAAATGACAGATGAAAGCACATTCATCAGATGATTTTAACCCAGGCCCAAATGCGTCTATTTTCAGACAAGCACTGTGGTCATCCTAATTATATAGTGATTGTGATGATCTCATGTGACATTATTTCCATATGTTGTTAATAAACAGCCATTTCCCCTGATATTGAAATCTCCTGATTTGTTAAAGATTTGACGTGTGTGTGTGTCTTTACCTATCTCTTCACACTGAGGACCGTCTTGCTTCAAATGCAGGGAAGCGTGTTCAAGAGCAGTTACTTATCTCAGAATCGAGACTCCACTGGGCATTCGTTGCATGACATGGGCAAAGCTACTTAACCTCTTCAAGCCTCAGTTTTCTTCTCTGTGAAATGAGGGTAATGTGTTACGTCCTTCAAAAGTTCAAAGACAGTCCATGTAATGCACTTAGCTCAGGCTGGGGCGCATGATGTAAGCTCTCAATAAATATCATTTTATTGCTATTGTTATTGAAACACTACCCTGGGCTAGAACACTACCTTTGCACAGTGTTCTCTTTGACAGAACAACAAAGAAAGTGTGTATAATTGTTTCACTCTTCTCTATAACTCAAAATTAGTTGTAGTATATGTCTCAATGTCTCATAAACTCCAGTGAGTTGAACATCATAAAGTCGTCTAAATTTCACTGACAATATTTCTATTGCCAGTATATGCCCTCCTTAGTTGTGTAAATTTTGAGTGTTCCACCCAGCTCAGGGACCTTTTCCCTCCCTCTCTCCCTTCCTTATTCATTCTCTCTCTCCCTGCTTTCTTTCCTTCCTTCCTTCCTTCCTCTCTAAACATAAAACTCTCTTTCAAGACACTAAGTATACCTTCTAAATTCAGATTTCTGGAAATTTATTAAGTCCATGGGAACTTTTCTATAAAATTTTTCAAACTTTTATTAATGATGCTGAAATTTTAGATTTCCAGACTGGGACTCCTTCATAATTTTTGCATCTCACGTTATTGAGGTTTCTCCATCTTCCTGATGTTTCACTCTCCCATTTTAGACTTTCATCCCCTTTCTTGGTCTTACTTAAGAGAACATGGGAAGGGCATTTCTTTGAGACTCAGTTCTCTCGTCACCAAAACTCAGGTAAGAATGATCCTCCTTAGCTGTTAAAATATGTCACAATATATACAATAATACCATGTTTATACAAATGTAAGCGTCTATAAGTTTTGGTTCATAATCTGAAGTACATTGAAAACATTTTAAATTCAAAATTTGCATACGTCAGAGTTTTATATATTAGCTGTGCTATGTTTCCAAGTAATTAACAAGTGTAACTAAGAATTGATTATTATTTCTAAAATTTAAAAAAAGTCTTAAGTTGTCAAGAGAGAAACTGGATAGAAGCACATAAAGTGGGCGTCCCCCCAACACACGTTGGGCGTTACATTGTTACTGCATTATAGAAATGTCTCACTTACATTTTCAGCTTCCCCCCTCTCGTCTTACTCTGAAATGCTCTACAGAGTACAGCCCTGTCTTTTCACGAACTAACAAACCTTTTATGCTCCCATATGTTCTTCTTTGATAACTTAATTACAGGACGCAGGCTCTGGTTTTAACATCACGCTTTATTAGCTAGAGCTAAATCAAAGTATGTAGGTTCCACACAGTCTTTTTCAATATTAAAGTATATAAGGCTTATAATTTCTTGTTTTTATGACAAGAACTGGGTCATGGCAGGAACGAGATGGTACACCGAATCTGGGTTAAAAAAAAAAAAAGGACTATTTAAAAACATATAGATAGAGTTTAGGGAAAGCAACCAGGGATGGCTCAGTACCCAGGTGAGGAACAGTTACCCCTCAGCCTGAGGCCTAGGCAATGGCTTGGGTGAAGTAGCCAAAGGGTGGCACGTGCAATTTCCCAGGATTCCTACATGTAGGCACTCAATGGCCATCCTGAGACTAACAGTCATCAGGAGAGTTACTGTGCTCTAAAAGGTCCAAAAGTGATCCAAGAGATATCATGATAGAGAAAACCATGGTAGAGATGAAGTTAGGAATGGGAAAGTGTGACCAGAGTGACTATTCTGTGGTCCCATCAACTTTACCTGAATACATAGTTGGGATGAACTTTAAGTGAATAGAGCGTTAACTAAATATGCCTTTCACTCGGTTTTATTTGGCCATGCTAAATATGTACCTTTGGAACTGCTCAAGCCCTCCTAGGTAGCAAACACTAAGCAATACTGAGTTCCATGAAAGCAACAAGACAGGACTATTCTGATTAAGGACATAGCTGAAGTAGGAAATTTAATTCCCGCAAACTCCCTTTTAACAATCCTGTCTGGTCAGGATATGAGACGACAGTTCCCAGAGGTTAACAGTGGACTCTCAGTGATGAAACAAGATCAAGCCTCTGATTGCTTCAGCTGTGACTAATACATAAGACCTTTATAAGAAATGCAACCAGCATAGCAAGACTGGGATGCCATCACAGACTGGGCTAATGCATTCTTCACAATGCCAGCTCCAGATTCCAGCCGGGCGCAATTTACTTTCTCATGGCAGGAAACCCAGGATACATTTACTGCTTTGCCACACAGATATTTGAGTTCACTAGCCTATTGCCATCATCTAGTGAGGTGGTCTGGGACTTGTAACCATTAAGAGCCAATCAATATCATACATTGATGATTGCAGTACCAGTGCACGGAAACTCACTAGTGAATTAAAAAGTAAGTCCAGAAATAGACCCAAATACATAAAGGAATTTAGTACACGAAAAGGGGGCATTTTAAATCAGTGGAAGAAAAATGTATTGTTTAATAAATGACATTGGGCTCTGTTCATATCAGATTTTAAAACATTTAAACCACATATCTTATATCTGTATAAATTCATAATGGATCAAATATTTGAAAATATAAAACATGAAACTTTGAACATAACAGAAGAAACTGTGGGACAATATTCATGCAAATTTACAATTGGAAAGACCTTTCAAAGTATAACACCGACTTCAGAAACCGTAAAAGAAAAGATTAATAAATTTGATGGCATCAAAAGTACACACCTATGTGGCAAAAACTGCATGAGCAAAGTCAAAGAAGAAAGATAAACTAGGAAAAAAATTTGAAATTCACATTATATAAAAAGGCTAATTTTTATAATATATGAAGAGCTCTTGCAAAAATAAATGGGTAAAGATTAAACCCAGTAGAAAAACGTAAAAATAGAAAGTAGGGATAATATAGAAAATTTTCTTTACAGAAAAAGAAATCCCAATAGCTCTTAAACATCTGAAGAGCTGTTCAATCTCACAATAAGAGAAATGCAAATTAAAATCACATGGAGAAACTTTTCCCCTCCCTATCATATTGACCAAACAGATAGATAGATGTCTATATATGTAAATATATGTCTATAGATGTATCTATGTATCTGTGTAACGTGTGTATCCTTGTGTCAATAAAAATGGGGAAAAACAAGCATTCACACATTGCTAGTAGAAGTGTAAATTGGTACAATCTCTATGGAAGGTGAAATCAGCATTATCTAACAAATATTATAAATAAGTGTATACTCTTTGATTTAGCAATTCTATTTCTGTAGGAATTTATCCTACAGAAAATGTTCACACGTGTGAAATTGTGTATAAACAGGCTTATTCATTGCAGCATTGCATGTAATGTCAAAAGACTGGAAACAAACTAAATGTCCAGCAGTGGGAGATTGGTTAAGTAAATTATGGTACCTTCATAAATGGAATATTATGCAACCATAAAGGGAAAAGAATGGCAAAGCTGTATATATGCTCTCTGAATGCTTCAAGTGAAAACAGCAAAGCTGGAAGAGCATGACTGGTGTATCACCATTTGTATGAATAAAAGAAGCAGACAAATCTTCCTGTTTGTTTCTTATGTGTTAAATATCTCCAGATGGATTCACAGAAAACTGGAAACTCTGGCTGCCTTCAAGGAGGGGACCTGGGTGGCTGTGAAGAAAGGTGGGAGGAGAACTTTCACTTTGTCTTTCGATTTTCAAACATGTGAATATGTATAATATTCAAAATGTTTAAGTTAAAATTTAAAATATAAAAGATGCAAAATATAAAGACCTTTCTCCAGAGACTATTTATTTTGTTTCATTTTTACTCTCCACTTCTTCCCTATCCAGAACAATGCTGAGTACCATTCAAACTTTTCCTGCGCTCCTTGCAAACAGGATTCTTTTCTTTTCTTATTGTAGTGATGGCAGTCTTGCTGAAGCCCATATGGATCCAGGGCTGGACACAAAGGGATTGGCAGCAACCCACAGCCCAGCTCAGCGGGCATGACCAGAGGGCTGATCCAAACAGTGGGGAGATTGGGATGGGGGAAAGGTTTCTAGCCCCTTGGGAAAATTGGTGGGCTACAGTGGCATCAAATCGTAATTTAATTACCTCATTTGAGGCAGATTTATTGAGTATGTACGTTCCTTATTTTCCAAGAGAAAAATTAAATGGTGAGCAAACACGTTTGGGGCACAGAGGTAAATTCCAAGGGAATTGTTTAAGTATTATATGTTCTTCTCCTTCACTGCAATGTAGATCACTTACCGTCTGGAAGGGACCACAGATTTCAGTCTGAATTGTTTAAGAAAAATATACAAGTGTCATAGCTAATTCTCAAAAGAGCTAGGAAAATATATGAATAGTGAATGTCAAGAGATCCTTAGGCTTGTGAAAGGGAATTTGACTGAAGTTTCCCAGAGTCCATATCCATAGACATTTGCTGACAACAGGATTTTGAAGGACTCCGTATAAGTTTCACGCACCGTATTTATATGTTAATAACGCACTCTGCTTTGATAACCTGGAGCAATGTGAGGGTAAAGACAATCGGCTTCACTGTTTTTTCAGAGGTAGTGTGTGTAGTGGTTAAAAACGTGGACTCGGTGCTGGGCTGGCTGGGATCAAATCACAGCTTTCTTACTTACTGGTTTTAATCTTCCCTATGCCTCAGTTTCCTCATCTGTAAATGGGGATTATAATGAAACTTACTGCACTGGTTGTTGGGACTAGTAAATGAGCTAATGTGTGTAAAGCACTAGGACAATTGTCTAACATGCTGATTGTTGTGTTTTCTTCCAGCATCCAGTAAAGTGTTGGGGATACAGCACTCAGGCCCTGGAGAAGGAAGGAAAGAAGAACAGGAATTCCATCATCCATTGTGTTTTCATTTGCTTAGGCTCCTGAGGACAATGGGTATATTTAGCGCATAATTGTGCCAAATATCCCATTCTTGTCTTTTGATGCAAATACCTTTTCCTTATCTCTAAATGGCTTCGGTCCTTCTTTTTTAGTTCATAAATCCTTTCTGACTATTTTATCCTTTAACATTTTAAATTATTGGCTTTTGGGAGGTAGAGGGCATAAATGATATACATAGAAAGTTATAAAATACATAAAAGACAGTTAGATTGAGATGTTTTATAACTTTTATAAAAAACCTTCCTTATACCTGTTTTCAATCTGGTCCAAGTCTCTGCTGATTCCTTCTCTGGAATAACTCTGTTATGCTCATTACCATCCAGCGCGCTTCTCACTGGGCCCCATTTCAACCTTTTAACAATGTTTCTCCCAGAAATCTAAGTGTATTTCAGCATTTCTAAAGGCAGATGAAAAATTAAAATAAATTTTGTATGGCATATATATTATATTTCATCCCTGCCTTAAAGCTTTTAAAAGAGCTCCACCATTTCGTCTGGAATTCAGGGGCACACACAATCTCTCCTCGTTCTAGCAATCTCAACTTCTCTCTCACTACTTCTTATTTTATTGATGTCATAATAGTTTATAACATTGTGAAATTTCAGTTGTACATTATTATTTGTCAGTCACAATATATACGTGCCCTTTTATCCCTTATGCCCACCCCTCAGCCCCCTTCTCCTCTGGTAACCACTAATCTGTTCTTTTTGTCTATGTATTTTTCAGGGGGAGATGGGGAGGAAGATGGGCCCTGAGCTAACACCTGTTGCCAATCTTCCTTTTTTTGCTTGAGGAAGAGTGGCCCTGAGCTAACATCTGTGCTCGTCTTCCTCTATTTTGTATGTGGGACACCTCCACAGCATGGCTTGATGAGTGGTGTAGGTCCACGCCAGGGATCCAAACCTGTGAACCCAGGCCACCAAAGTGGAGTACACCAAACTTAACCACTATGCCACTGGGCCAGCCCCTTGTCCATGTATTTGTTTATCTTCCACATATGAGTGAAATCACATGGTGTTTGTCTTTCTCTGTCTCTTGTCTTTCACTTAACATAATACCCTCAAGGTCTATCCATGTTGTTGGAAATGGGATGATTTTGTCTTTTTTATGGCTGAGTAGTACTCCTTTGTATATATATACCCCACCTTTTTTATCCATTCATCAGTTGACGGGCACTTGGGTGGCCTCTATTTCTTGGTTATTGTGAATAGTGAATATTGAATGTTGAGAATAATGCTGCAATGAACATAGGGATACATAAGTCTTTTTGAATAGTTGATTTCAAGTTCTTTGGATAAATACACAGTAGGGGGATAGCTGGGTCATATGGTATTTCTATTTTCAATTTTCTGAGCAATCTCGATACTGTTTTCTATAGTGGCTTTACCAGTTTGCATTCCCACCAGCAGTGTATGAGGTTTCCCTTTTCTCCACATCCTCTCCAACATTTGTTGGTTTCTGTCTTGGTGATTATAGCCATTCTGATAGGTGTAAGGTGATATCTCATTGTCGTTTTGATTTGCATTTCCCTAATGACTGGTGGTGTTGTACATCTTTTCATTCGCCATCTGTATATCTTCCTTGGAAAAATGTCTGTTTATATCCTCTGCCCATTTTCTGATCAGGTTGCTTGGTTTTTTTGTTATTGAGTTGTATGAGTTCTGTATTTCTTGGAGATTAACTCCTCATGGGATATATGATTTGCAAATATTTTCTCCCAATTGGTGGGTTGTCTTTTCATTTTGTTCCTGATTTCCTTTGCCTTGCAGAAGCTCTTTAGTCTGACGAAGTCCCATTTGTTTATGTTTTCTTTTGTCTCCCTTGCCAGAGTAGACATGGTATCCAAAAAGGTCCTTTTAAGACCAGTACTCTTTGAGAGTGTACTATCTATATTTTCTTCTAGGAGTTTTATGGTTTCACGTCTTATCTTCAATTACTTAATCCATTTAGAGTTAATTTTTGCGTAGGGTGAAAGGTAATGGTCTACTTTCATTCTTTTGCATGTGGCTGTTCAGTTTTCCCAACACCATTTATTGAAGAGACTTTCCTTTCTCCATTGTATGTTCTTAGCTCCTTTGTCGAAGATTAGCTGTCCATAGATGTGTGATTTTATTTCTGGGCTTTCAATTCTGTCCCATTGATCTGTGTGTCCGTTTTTGTACCTGTACCATGCTGTTTTGATTACTATAGCTTTGTAGTATATTTTGAGGTCAGAGATTGTGATGCCTCCAGCTTTGTTTTTTTTCCTCAGGATTGCTTTAGCTATTCAGGGTCTTTTACTGTTCCATATGAATTTTAAGATCCTTTGTTCTATTTCCATGAAAAATGTCATTGGGATTCTGATTGGGATTGTATTTAATCCATAGATTGCTTTAAGTAGTATGCACATTTTAACTATGTTTATTCTTCCAATGCATGTGCATGGAATATCTTTCCATTTCTTTATGTCATCATCGATTTCTTTCAATAATGCCTTAAGTTTTCATTGTATAGGTCTTTCACCTCCTTGGTTAAATTTATTCCTACATATTTTGTTCTTTCTGTTGCGATTGTAAATGGGATTGTATTCTTGAGTACCCTTTCTGTTACTTCATTATTAGAGTATAGAAATGCAACCAATTTTTGTAAGCTGATTTTGTACCCTGCAACATTGCTGTAGTTGTTGATTATTTCTAATAGTTTTCCAGTGGATTCTTTAGGGATTTTTTATATATAAAATCACCTCATCTGCAAAAAGCAAGAGTTTCACTTCTTTATTGCCTATTTGGATACCTTTTATTTCTTTTTCTTGACTAATTACTCTGGCCAAAACCTCCAGTACTATGTTGAAGAAGAGAGGCAAGAGTGGGCACACTTGTCTTGTTCCTGTTCTCAGAGGGATGGCTTTCAGTTTTTCCCTATTGAGTATGATGTTGGCTGGGAGTTTAATATATATGGCCTTTATTACGTTGAGGTAGTTCCCTTCTGTACCCATATTATTGAGAGTTTTTATCAGAAATTGATGTTGGATCTTATCAAATGCTTTCTCTCTGTCTATTGAGATGATCATGTGGTTTTTACTCTTCATTTTGTTAATGTGGTATATCATATTGATTGATTTGTGGATGTTGAACCATCCCTGTGTCGCTGGTATAAGTCCCACTTGATCATGATGTATGATCCTTTTAATGTACTGCTGTATTCGGTTTGCCAATATTTTGTTGAGGATTTTTACATCTGACTTCATCAGCGATATTGACCTGTAATTTTCCTTGTTGGTATTGCCTTTGTTGGGCTTTGGAATCAGGGTGATGTTGGTCTTGTTAAATGTGTTAGGAAGTGTTCTGTCTTCTTCAACTTTTTGGAATAGTTTGAGAAGGATAGTTATTAAATTTTTTTGAACGTTTGGTAGAATTCTCTAGAGAAGCCATGTGATCCTGGACTTTTATTTTGGGGGAGGTTTTTGATTACTGTTTCAATCTCTTTACTTGTGATTGGTCTGTTCAGATCCTCTACTTCTTTTTGATTCAGTTTTGGGAGGTTGTATGAGCCTAAGAATTTATACATTTCTTCTAGATTTTCCAATTTGTTAGTATACAGTTTTTCATAGCATTCTCTTATAATCCTTTGTATTTCTGTGGTATCTGTTGTAATTTCTCCTCTTTAATTTCTAATTTTATTTATTTGAGTCTTCTCTCTTTTTTTCTCTGTGAGTCTGCCTAAGGGTTTGTCAATTTTATCTTCTCAAAGAACCAGCTCTTAGTTTAAATGATCTTTTCTACTATTTTTTTCTGTTTCAATTTCATTTATTCCTGCTCTGATTTTCATTTCCCTCCTTCTGCTGACTTTGGGCTTTGTTTGTTCTTCTTTTTCTAACTCTGTTTGGTGCAGTTGAAGATTGCTTATTTGAGATTTTTCTTGTTTGTTAAGGTGGGCCTGTATTGCTATGAGTTTCCCTCTTTGGATTGCTTTTGCTGCGTCCCATATGAGTTGGTATGGTGTATTTTCATTTTCGATTGTCTCCAAAAATTTTTTGATTTCTCCTTTTATTTCTTCAATGATCCATTTGTTGTTCAGTAGCATGTTGTTTAGTCTCCACATATTTGTCACTTCCCCAGCTTTTTTCTTGTAGTTGATTTCTAGTCTCATAGCATTAAGTTCAGAAAAGATGCCTGACATGATTTCAATCTTCTTAAATTCATTGAGGTTTGCCTTGTTTCCCAAGATATGGTCTATCTTTGAGAATGTTTCATGTGCACTTGAGAAGAATGTTCATTCTGCTGGTTTTGGATGGAGTGTTCTATATATATCTATCTGTTCTGGTTTTTTGTTTAATTCCACTATTTCCTTGTTGAATTTCTGTCTGGATGATCTATCCATTGATGTAAGTGGGTGTTAAGGACCCATACTATTATTGTTTTGCTGTTAATATCTCTTTTTAGGTCTGTTAACAGTTGCTTTATGTACTTTGGTGCTCCTGTGTTAGGTGCATATATGTTTATAAGTGTCATGTCCTCTTGGTGGAGTGTCCTTTTTTTCATTACACACTGCCCCTCTTTGTCTCTCATTGTCTTTTTTATCTTGAAGTCTACTTTGTCTGATATAAACATGACAATGCCTACTTTCTTTTGTTTTCCCTTAGCTTGGAGTATTGTCTTCTATCCCTTCACTCTGAGCCTGTGTTTTTCTTTAGAACTGAGTTGTGTTTCCTGGAGGCAGCATATTGTTGGGTCTTGTTCTTTAATCCATCCAGCCACTCTGTGTCTTTTGATTGGAGAATTCAATCCACTTACATTTAGAATGATTATTGATATATGAGGGGTTAATACTTCCATTTCATCACTTGTTTTCCACTTGTTCTGTATTTCTCTTGTTTATCATCCCATGTTTCAGACTGCCAATTCAGCGTGGTGGTTCGCTATAATGGCTTTCTCAGTTTTTGCTTTATTTATCATTTCTGTCTCTGCTCTGATTTTTCATTTAGTGTTTATTATGAGGTTTGTATAAAAGATCTCGTAGATGAGACAGTCCATTTTCTGATAGCCTCTTATTTCCTTAATCTAAGCAGTTTCCATACCTTTCCTCTTCCCCATCTGAGTTATTGTTGTCATAACTTATTCTGTTTTGTGTTGTGAGTTTGTGGTTAAAATGATGTGATTATAGTTATTTTTGATGTTTTCTTTTCCCTTATCTTTAATGTTATAATTAAGGTTTTGCTAACCTGTTCTGATAGAGAGCTGCAATTTTCTGGTTTTGTCTTTCTGTTTATCTCCTTGCTCAAGGCTTTGTACACACTTTTTTTTTTTTTTTTTTTTGGATAAGAGGGCCTTCTTGATCATTTCTTCTGGGGGTGTCTTATGGCAATGAACTCCCTCAGTTTTTGTTTATCTGGGAAATTTTTTATTTCTCCATCACATCTGAAGGGTATTTTCATTGGATAGGGTATTCTTGGCTGAATCTTTCCGTCTTTCATAATTTTGAATATGTCATTCCACTCTGTCCTAGCCTCTAAGGTTTCGGCTGAGAAATCTGCCAAAAGCCTGATAGGAGTTTCTTTGTAGGTTATTTTCTTCTGCCTTGCTAACCTTAATATTTTTTCTTTGTCATGAACTTTTGCCAGTTTTACTAATATATGCCTTGGAGAAGGTTTTTTTCACATTAATGTAATTAGGAGTTCTATTAGCTCCTTTTACTTATAATTCCAGCTCCTTTCCCAGGTGTTGGAAATTCTCAGCTATTATTTCTTTGAACAAGCTCTCTACTCCTTTCTCCCTCTCTTCCCCCTCTGGAATATCTGTAGTTCTTACATTGGATTTCCTAATTGAGTTGGCTATTTCTTGCAGAATTTCTTTGTTTCTTTTTAGTCTTAGCTCTCTTTCCCCTCCTCCATCTGGAGCATTTCTATATTTCTGTGCTCTAAATTGCTAATAGTTTCCTCCATAATATCAGCTGTGTTATTTAAGGACAGTTTTTTCTTTATGTTGTTCATGGTTTTTTTCATCTCCAATATTTCTGATTGGTTTTTCTGTATAGTTTCAATCTCTTTTGTGAAGAATTCCCTCTGTTGATTAATTTTATTCCTAATTTCATTGTCTTGTCTTTCTGAGCATTCTTGTAACTAGTTGAGGTTTTTATGATAGCTATTTTGAATTCTTTGTCATTTAGACTCTAAACTTCTGTGCCTTCAGTATTGATTTCTGGGTGTTTCCTTTTTCTTTCTGGTCTGGAGTATTAATATACCTCTTCATACTATTTGATGGAGTGGATTTGTGCCTTCACATAGTGGCAGTATCTGATCACAGAATCCACCTGCCCACCACTGGAGGAGGGTGGTGGGGCCAGGAGCTGTGTGTTCTGAACCTGCCACAATCCCTGGTAGCTGTGCTTGTCTGAGCCTGGGCCACTCCTTGGGACTGCAGTGGCACTGTGGCCTCTCCCACCAGATGGGAAGCAATGATGTGCGGGCTCAGGTCTGCTGCCATCTGTTCCTGCAGTCCTGCTGTGGTGTGCTCCCACCTTGGGGGCCACAGTGGTACTATGGGTGTTTGTGGCAGCTGGAAAATTTTTCACCTGGTCACATAGATCTGCTGCTGCCTCCTCTTAAGGTGGCTCTGGCCACTGTGCTTGATGGATGGGGCTTCCCCATGGGGTCCAAGCCTAGGCCACTCCTTGGGACCACAGCAGCACTGTGGGCTCTCTCAAGGGATGGGAAAGTAGTCATGTGGGGGCTCAGGGCTGCTGTTGCCCACTCCCACAGTCTCACCAAGATGTGGTCCCACCTTTAGGGCAGCAGCCTTACAATGAGTGTTTGCAGCAGCTGGGAAGTCTTTTGCCCAGGTGCACAGATCTGCCGCTGCCTCTTCCTAGATTGCAATGGCCATTGTGCTTTGCAAGTGGGGCCTTCCCACTGGTCTGAGGCTGGGCCACTCCCTGGGAGTGTGGTGGCACTGTGGATTCTCCCATCAGATGGGAAAGTGTTCATATGGGGGCTCAGGGCTGCTGTCACCTGTTCCCAGAGTTCCATCAAGTCATGCTTCCACCCCTGGGGCCACAGTGGTACTATGGGCACTCCAGTTAGGAGAACAGTCTCACACACACATAGGGCTGCTGGGGAGCCAGAGAGTGCTCATCCATCTCCACCACCTCCTTGGGGGTAGTCCATCCACCTTCAGATGCATAGCTGTGTGGGTCTCTCAGGCATTCTGTTGTGCTGAGAAGTTGGGGGATAGCAGAAAATGCAAAATATTCAAATTTCCCTATCTGAATGACTTTTGTGGGATGGGTCTTTGACAGCATGGTCTAGAGCACTTCAATAAATTCTTCGAGGAATGTGGGGACTGATAAGAAGCCAATTAATGAACTATTTTGGTTCTTAGGTAGACTCAGAATACTCCTTAATTCCTGTGAACTCAATCCTAGGGAAAAAAGGTAAAAATAAATTTCTGATGAATTCATGCTGGTGAACATAGGAGAAATATTTACAAAGCTTTTTACTAAATGTGTATTTTAAGAGTTATAGGGCTAATAAATAATATAGTGGTATTAAACTATGAGTGTGTTTAACTTCCACAAATTCTGCGACATGAATAATATTGATAAGGAGAAACAAATTTAACGTGTGTAGGAGCATTTTTCCTCAAGGCACAGAGCTGCTGATGGATTTGAGATGGTAGATGAGAACTGGTTTCACCTTCAGTTGGTCCCAGCATAAAAAATGTTTTGTTCTATTTCTTTTGAGGGCCTCTATCAGTGCTTTTTTTCACAATAAAGAAACATTTAAAGAAAAAGAATATAAGTGGAAGAATTGGGCAGAAAAAAACCCCTGTAATCATTTGCAGATAATATGATTGCTTTCATGGAAAATTCAGAAGAATTAAACTTATACTGAGTTGGTGTGTATGTTAGCTATCTAATGCTGTATAACAAATTATTGCAAAATTTAGCAGCTTAAAACGAGAAGTTTATTATCTCATACACTTTCTGAGGTTAGAAATCCAGAAGTGGCATGTCATGGTCTCTTATGAAGCTGCAGGCAAGCTTTTGGTCAGGGCTGCATTCATATGCAAGGGGGAAAGTCCACTTCCCAGCTTACTCACATGGCTGTTGGCAAGAGGCCTCAGTTCTTCACCTTATGGCTTGCTCATACAACATGGCAGCTGGCTTTCCCTGGAGTGAGTGATCTGAGAAAGTGAGAGAAACAGAAGGAAAACCCAATATGGAAGCCACAATCTTCCTATAATAATCTAATCTTGAAAGTGTGACACCCTCGATACCACAATATTCCATTCATTTGAAGTGAATCAAGATGTTCAGCTCACACTCAAGGGGAGGAGATTACACAAGGACATGAGTGCCAGGAGGCAGAGATCATTGGGGGTCATCTTAGAGGTTGCCAAACACAATATATGAGAGAGGTGCTTACAAATCTAAAATGGGCCTTAATCCCATGGTCTATATATGGATTCTAGGGGTCATAGGATGTTAAGTATCTAAAGAGAAGATGTCTGTGTCCTGAGCTGTTGGATACTCCAACATTTGTCAGTTGAAAGAGGAGCAGCAGCAATCACAAGAGACTAGAATGAATAGCTAGAGAAGTAAGAAGACAATTAGTAGAGGGCAGGGCCCAAAAGAGAGTGGTTACTTGAAAAATTAAAGGGCAGAATTCTATTTCCAGCTATGACAAAGCAGCTGGTATCAGACCAAACTCCTCAATGAGGGTAACTATGAGAGTTGGATAAAAGTGAGAAAATAGTTGTTGGTAAACATTGGGAACTGACCAACGCAGGCAGGAGTTGAGGGCCCCTCATCTAAGAATATTAAATCCTTTCTGGTGGAAGAAGAAATTACCAAAGCCTCTACAATTTGTCATATATATAATGTCTGGAATTCAATTAAAAAAAAATACTAGGGATGTCAGAAGAAAAGAAGCAAAAAATCACTAAAAACAAGAAAAAGAAAAGACAATATAAATAGACCCAAAGATGATCCATATAAAGCTGTTAACACTAACTTTAGAATAACTATGATTAATGTGTTTGAAATAATAGGTAAAAAATGGTGAATTTCATCAGAGAACTGGAATCTGTAAAAACCAAAAAAAACAAAAGTCCGCTGAAAAACCTAGAACTGAAAAACTCAAAAACTGAAATTCAGAATTCAATGAATGGGTTTAATAGATTAGACAGAACAGAAGAGAGGAAGAGAAAACTGGAAACAGAAAATATGCACATTGAAATGCAGAGAAAAAGAGGTAAAGAGAAGAGCATAGGACACATGTGGAGCACACTGAAAAGTACACGGAAACTGGAGTCCCAGGATGAGAGAAGAGAGAAGAGGGCAGAAGCCATAAACAGAGAGAGTCTGGTGGGCAATTTGACAAAACTGATAAAAGACTTCAAGCCACAGATTCAAGATCCTCTTTTAACCCCAATTTATTCAGTCTCCTTCAGAATCTACAATTATGTCAGTTCTTGGGGGAATATTCCGTTTTCCTATAGGCACTGTGCCACTCATGGTGGATTATTTTCTTGTATACTTTATAAAATTTTCCCCTGTGAACGTCCCATGCAGTCTATTGTGGTTTCTTAGAGGGGGGTGTTCTCCCCACTTCAAGACATGCCAACAGTCAAGAGGAAAGGTGGTAGGAGAGAAATGGTTTTTTATTACAGCTTGCTGGCAAGAGAGAAGATGGCCAACTAATGTCCGAAAGAATCATCTTACAGAACAAAGACTACAGGCCTGGTCTATTGGTGGGGCAGCTTGTCCCTGGGTGGGGCCTCCATCAGATCTCCAGGGTGGGGGCAGACGCCTGGTCTTAATCCCCAAAGGTCTTTTGTTTAACTGGATATGCATCAGAGACCAGAGGAACGCTGCCCCTATATGCTGATCTTTCAGTTGTAACTGATCATGGCTATCATCATAGACTCTCTGCCTAGGGGTCATCAGGTTCCTAGAGAACTCAAAAGAACAAAGTTATCATCTTATCACAGTTGGGAGGGGCCATAAAATCTATAGAGCCTGCAAATCCCCTGGAGACAGACCCTTAATTATCTAGGTAAACTAAAGCACAGATTCAAAGGTGCTGGTGAGTCAGGGTTAGTTAATCAGAAGCCGTTCAAAGTTACAGTATGCTTTCTTTTCTACAATATGGCTTCCCTCATGTCAACCTTGTGTTGAGCCAGTATCATTATGGGAGTTATTTCTGTGTGCTATGATTTTTGCTTCTGCTTCTGATGACTTCAAGGACATTCACTATTTTGTAATAGTTTCTCTCCTCGAGATTCCTTCACTATGCATACAGTGTAAATTAGAAAGCTTGATGCGGGGCCGGCTCCGCGGCTGAGCGGTTAAGTTCGCGCGCTCCGCTGCGGCGGCCCAGGGTTCGGATCCTGGGCGCGGACATGGCACCACTCGTCAGGCCACGTGGAGGCGGCGTCCCACATCCCACAACTAGAAGGACCTGCAACTAAGATACACAACTGTGTACAGGGGGCGTTTGGGGAGATAAAGCAGAAAAAATATATTCATATATATATTAAAAAAAGAAAGCTCGATGCTGCTGTGGTTTAGATGTTCACAGCCGCCTCCATTACCACTTATAATGCCTTGTTTCTGGAAGATGAGAGTTTTTTCTCTTTTTTCAAGTTCAGCTAGGTAATTGAAATACTTAAAAAATATTTTTCAAGCATTTCTATTTGCTTGTGTCAGAAGGTAAACTTGTCCATATTGCCTTAATCAGCCATGTTGCCAGAAGTCCTTAATTGTCAGGGATTCAGGAAAGATGAAAGATTTACAGCATTAGTTAGAAACTTTAAAAAGTGTCCCTATAGTAGAAGCTCCTATAAGGTAAAGTTTATCATATACTTCAGTATTTCCCCCAAAGACACACACTACTCATTCTTAATATATTAACACTAGGAAGTTTTTTCAATCCCAATCCCCTTGTGTATTTTTAACGTTTTATTTTTGAAAAAAATATCAAACTTACAGAATAGTTCCAAGAGAAATACAAAGTACTCCCTTATACCATATAGCTTTCACCTAGATTCAACATTTTGCCATATTTTCTTTCCAATAGATAGATATAGGTGGCAGTAGCGGGGGAGAGAGAGATAATAGACTTATATCCTAAGAGCAAGGACGTTTTCTTGCATGACCACAGCACCGATATTAATTAAATTAAATGCTGATGAGGTACTATTATCTAGTATACATTTCATGTTTAAATGTTGCCAGCTGTAACGATACTGTCCTATAGAAATTCTTATCCATACCCATGCGTTGCATTTAGATATCGTGTCTCTTTCATTTCCCTAAATCTATAACAGTTCCTCTATCTGTCTTTATATCAGATGATTCGGATATTTTTTAAGAGAACAGGCCAGTCATTATGTGGAGTATTCCTCAGGCTGTGACTGTCTGAGGTTTCCTCACAATTAGATTCAGGTGAAGGATTTTGATAGGAATACTACAGAAACGCTGTGTTCTTTCAGTGTCTGACTTAAGGAGACACCTGTCTGTTTGTCCCATCGTTAAGGCTGTGTTCCCAAGTTTCTCCACAGTAAAGTTAGCATGTTTCCCTTTGAAACTAATAAATAATTGATGGGGAAATATTTTGAAAGTGTGCAAATACCCTGTTCCCCAACAAACTTTCACCCAATAGTTACAGCATCATTGACGCTATTTACTTGAATCAAGTTTTATTAGGAGGGTCGTAAATGGTGATTTTATAACTCTATTTTTCTTTCTACAATTATTAGTTGACATTCTACTGCCATAGATAAATTTCTAATCTTCCTTTTTTATGTCTTTATTTAATTATTCTCAGAATGGACTCATGGATTCTTATTTTCTTTCACGGGCCAAACTCCATTACTACCAGTGTTCATTTTGGTGCTCAAGTTGTCCCATATTGGGCCAGTGAGAGTCCCTTCAAGCTTGCTCCACATACCTTTTAGTATTTAAAAACAATGAGTCATTGTTAACGGTTTCAAATTGAACACAGGAAGTAGCGCTTGGCCCACACTTGGAAGCAGCCAGAGAGTCCACTGTCCACTGAGTATTCATGACTCACTGATGGGCTGTCTTCCTCGTGGCACATAAATAACTCACAGAGATGATCACTTTTCTATTTGCCTGCTATAATTCTGCTTCTCGTTTGAGATCAAAAGAGATCTTGGCATCATAAGAACAATTCATCCAAACAACATTGTGGACGGATACACAGATCACAGGTAAATCCCAGTGACTGAGGCCACATGACGGGCCGTCCTGACAAACAAGGAAATAGGAAAGGCAATTCTGAGAAACACCAAATAGAAATCTTAAAACACCAGGAAAAGGAAATCTTATTTTTCTTGACCTTAGAATATTTAACCAGAGAAACACAATGATCTAACTTAATGACTAATATTGCTTTAGGAAAATAAACTAGGAAATGGTCCAGGAAATGGACACAGCAGCCTCAGCAGAGTATAAAAGAGGACAAGCAGCAGAAGGATTTTCAAATTCATTAAGCTTACTCTCTTACTAGTATCAGAATCTCCACCCTCTGACACCATGGTCAGCTCCTGTTGTGGCTCCGTCTGCTCTGA
>NC_060277.1:95062028-95076377 GCF_021613505.1 Equus quagga | reverse complement strand
CTCCACCTGCCCCCGCCCTGTGTGCTGCCCCTCCTCTTGCTGCTGAACCTCTGCTTTGAACGCAGCCCTTCCTCACTGCCTCCCTCCCCACAGATGCAGACCCACCTTTTCAAAAATGTGGAGTGCTCAAGAGAATTGTTCTCTTGAGACCCATAAGCAAACCCCAGTCCTGTTAGTTCTGTGTCCACATTCTAACTTCTGTCCAAACTCCTTCCCTTCCAAATGAATTCATTACAATCTCCTGATGAATTAAATTCCCCCAACATTCCTCCCTTTGCCTTCAGGACATCCGTTCTTCGTACTCAAGGAATTTGAAGATTCTCTCCATCACTTGTGGGGCCACAGAGTTTAACCCCTGTGACATCGAACTCCATTGAAGTCTTTCTGTGTACTCCTTTGCAAAGTCTTTCTTATATCTTGCTATTTCCATGTACCAAAATAAATCTCTTTCTATTGGCACTGAAAATTGAATGTGATTCTAACTGTCTTTTTAAATATTTTATATTTGGGTCCTGGGTAATTTTACTTTCCAACACCTGTCAGACAGACAGCACAAATTAGTCAACCTCCAGCAGAGGGCCAATGGCCTTGGTCACTGCCTAGTTTCCTCTAGAAAGTCATTTTAGTCTCAGACAACTCAGCTGGTCATCTTATTGTCTGTAGAGAAAAACAGAGTAAAACGAATGTCATGGAGCATCCATGAATAACAGTGATAGGAAAAGTTTTGGAAAGACTGATCACAATTCACGATTTTTAAAAATTATCAGCTTTCAGTTTTTTTCACCCATGAAAGCACCCTATAGATAGTTTAGCAAAGTCTGTGTCTTTTCTGCTCAGAGGCACATGCAGTGAGTCCTTTCTCCACTACCTGGTGGTTCTGCTTTATTCTGACAGTCAGAGCTTCCAGAGGGGCTGCCTTCAGGGCAGAGCGGGGCATGTAAATGAATGAAGCAGGCCTGCTGAAAGGCCAGAGGTCCTGCTGAGTTTTTGCCCAAGAGACCTCTTTCCGGGGTCATGCTCAGCAGTCTGCAGAGATCTCCACTGAGACTGCATCCCAGCTTCCTTTCTCCATGTCCATTCCTGCTTCCTTCTCGTCCCTTCCACAGGTGTTAATCCCAAGAGCATCCCTCAACAAACTTCCTGCCTGCTAACCTCCATCAGCGTCTGCTTCCCGGGGACCCAAATGGTCCCCAGAACCAATCTGGCATTCACTATAGATAATTTGAGAGGGAGAATGATTGAATGACATGTCTGTTTAATCTTTTAGTGCATGATAAATAGGACTATAAACCTCACAGCAGAATACGTATGCAACTGAATCGACAGAAAAAATTGTGAATTTTATTAAATCACAATGATTCTTTTCTAAGGACTATTATATCACTTAAACACAAACACACACTTTTTACAAGTTAAAAGAACACAAAGCTTGTGATCAAAAATGACTTCCCCTTCATTAGCCTTTGCCAGTCCCATTCAAGACTCATTGTTACAAATGGAGGGACGTCCTTATTAAATGTCTTTATATCACATGCATGTACTTATTCACAAATCCAGCTTTGGCCAAACATTTCTTGTTCTGATGTTTATTCAAATAAGATTTTATGTCCTTCAGGAAATGTTAACACTTTTTCTTCCCTACAGGCCAACCGTACTGCTTGGCAGATTTATTTACACATTTCTTTATGTTTATTGTTGAGAATTGTGAGTACGTGTTTTCCATTACAATTTATAGATGAATATTGCTAGTGCATAATTTATTGTCTTTCTAAGTCTGCCTTGTGTCTGACCTCGCCGTTAGCACTAAGCCTCAGCTGACTCTCTGGGATTTTCCAGGCATTCGATCATGGCCACTGACCACCTCCAGCCTCAGACATGGCCCCAGCTTTGTTCCCCAGTTGCCCACAGTGGCAACCTCATCACGAACACAGGTTTTCTGGGTTTTTCTTCTTCTCCACTATTTTCCCCACTTTCTCCCTTGTATTTCCCGGGGTCACCTCCCAAGTAAACGGTCCGTGCTCACATCTTTGTCTCAGGGTCTTTGGGCAGAATTCAAACTAAGACAATAGATGTTCAGCAGATATTTTTGGTTGGTTGACATCAAACCGGGAACAGTGGTTATTTCCAGCAACGAGAGCAAAACTGGGAAGTCAGGAGGTGAAGGAGAGCCGGTATTACCATTTGGTGTTTATCCCCTTCCTATCCATTCTCTCTGTGAACAGACGCATGTGCGTTAAGCACAGTATCCATGGTTATCTGTAAACAGCACGTCTCATCCTTTGGATCGAATCTACTTCCACAACTTCCACATAGGTTATTAATCAGGTGACATGTTACTTACCACATCAGTAAGTGTGATTTTCCTCAAATGAGACTATGATCTCTTTGTTTGGAATGTTTCTCCCTCTTTTCTGCATCAGTTAAAAGATATATATTTTTAAACGACCATGATATGCCCCCATGTCATCACAAAGACTTCATACGCTCAACAAACAGTTATCACTAGTGTCCTCCGTCTCACCCTTGTGCTGAGCAACATGGTAACAAAAATAATTGTCGTAGCTCATACCTTTCAGGTGTCTGCATTGGAACTGAGGGGAGGACAGAAGTAAATAACTGTGGGTGTGCTAAATTAGGAGCACAAGGCTGGGAAGAATTATATTTGAATCGAGTAGTTTGTCAGGAAGAATATCACTGAGGAAGAAGCATTTCAGCTGGGTCTTGACAGATGAATAGGAGTTTGAAGTGCCAACAAGAAAAAGAAACATTCCAGAAAGATGAAACAGCTTCAGCAAAGGCTTGCAAGCTTTCTTCTTTATCCTTTCCTCAACTACTCTAAGATTAAGGCATGCTTACTTTCAGTTTAATCTTGTAGAAGTTTTTCTTTCCTTTAACTTCTCTATGCTTCTTTTGCCTTTTCCACTAAAATAGTAATAAGGATACACACTACCGGATAGGGTTGGCTTAAAGATTAAAAACAAATATTTTCAGCATAATGCCTGGTTCACAGTGAACACTTCAGAAATGATAGATGTTAGTACGTCATCACCTTCATTGAGGGTGTGTGGAATTTATCCACAGAGTACATGTTTTGATTTTAGTTATTTAATTAAAGTAATTGTCATTATTTTAATCGTTGCCAAACTCTGTTTCCTATGCACGTGTCTTATGCAAGTACCTACAGGGAAGACATGAGAGTGCCTCTGTTATGGCCCCGTCGCAGCCAACGCATGGCTTAGATGCGTGGCAGTGAAGGCTTAATCGCTCCAAAAATTGTTTATATGTAATGATGCTTCTGTAATGAAACATCCACTGTGCAAGTCTGATAATCAAAAGATAAATCAAAGCTTCCCACTTTTAATGCCTATTCTGGAAGATGCATAGCAATAATGTATTTTTACTATTTGAAAGCAGTGAGTCACCGCTAAGTGCTTCAGCTTGAGACAGCGGAATAAGACCTGGCACAGAGTGTGAGGCTCCCTTGGGGCCCGACATCTCCCTGACCATCCAAGATGCCCACAGTCATCCCCATTATAGATGGAGCACCTTCCCCTCAAATGGGTCTTTCTTTCTAATTCCTTCCCAGAATCTCACCTGACCAGCAGGTGCCCCTCATCGTTGACGACAAAAGATACGTTAGCATTGTAAGCACCGTTCTCCATGGTTTTCAGGCAGTAGTGTACAGATAGGAAGAAATGTCATATTAAAAAATAAATGTCAGAGTCATGTGATGAGTGCTTTGTAAGAGACACTGCAACCACCAGGAACAAAGGTGACACCCACTAAGGAAGAGATGTGACAAATCTTTCAGTTGGAAACATGAGAGCAGACCAGGAAAAAAAATGTGTTATTGCCTCCATTTGGGAGTATTTGACTAGAAACACACAATTATGTAATTAAATGATTAATTTTTCCAGTCAGGTAAACAATAACGAGGAAATAATGACGTGGAGATAGCAGCCCTTCAGCGGGGTATAAAGGGGGATGTGCGCCAAGGAGACTCCCAAACAAGAACCTCACTCTCCCGGAAACCCACCCAGAACCTCCAACCTCGACACCATGGTCAGCTCCTGTTGTGGCTCCATCTGCTCTGAGAACAGCTGTGGCCAAGGCCTCTGCCAGGAGACCTGCTGCCGCCCCAGCTGTGATGTGTCCAGCTGCTGCAGGCCCCAGTGCTGCATCTCCAGCTGCTCTCGCCCCAGCTGCAGCCAATCTGTGTGCTGCCAGCCCACTTGCTGCCGCCCCAGCTGTAGTGTGTCTAGCTGCTACAGGCCCCAGTGCTGCATCTCCAGCTGCTGCCGCCCCAGCTGCAGTGTGTCCAGCTGCTGCAGGCCCCAGTGCTGTATCTCTAGCTGCTGCCGCCCAGGCTGCAGTGTGTCCAGCTGCTGCCGCCCCAGCTGTGATGTGTCCAGCTGCTGCAGGCCCCAGTGCTGCATCTCCAGCTGCTGCCGCCCTTCTTGCAGTGGATCCAGTAGCTGTGGCTCCACCTGCTGCCGCCCCAGCTGCAGTGTGTCCAGCTGCTGCCGCCCCAGCTGTGATGTGTCCAGCTGCTGCAGGCCCCAGTGCTACATCTCCAGCTGCTGCCGCCCCAGCTGCAGCGTGTCCAGCTGCTGCCAGCCCCAGTGCTGCATCTCCAGCTGCTGCCAGCCCTCTTGCTCCAGTTCTAGCTGCTGCGACTCCAGCTGCTGCCGCCCCTCCTGCTGTCTGCGCCCAGTCTGTGGCCGGGTCTCCTGTCACACCACTTGCTACCGCCCCACCTGTGTCATCTCCACCTGCCCCCGCCCTGTGTGCTGCCCATCCTCTTGCTGCTGAGGCCCCTGCTCGGTGACCACCTTTTCTGTTTACCTCTGTCCTCACAGATGTAGACCCTTCTTTTGTGCTGACCATTAGGATACATGGAGTTTGGTTGATATTTAATGAGTTGGGCCTCATGTTTCCAACGAGCCCACCACCGTCCCACTGACTCTCCAAGCACATTCTGGTTCATTTGAAACTCTCTCCCTTGCTATATTTCCCTTTCACTGTGGGCACCAAATATGAATTAATTTGCAATCCATCAGTTAAGAAATTATCCCAGTCCTCTAAATTTCTCATTCTTCCTTATCACACTGGGGTTCTAGATTATCCTTCCAACAAGGTGGACACTATTTGTAGCCCTTCTGTGGCACTGATTTGATACCATCAGACCTGGGGGTCCAGGTCCAGCCTGTATTTTCTCCTGGAGTGAATTTCTTACGTTTTGTTGCTTCTCTGCTTTCTAATAAACTTTTCTGCACATAAGGATTCATTGGCATCATTCCCTATTTTGATCTTTTAACTTCATAAGTAGGCAATTTTACATGAAGACGCAAGAAAAACAACCTATGTTGAAACCACTTTGAAAATAAATGTTGTATCAAATATAGATAATTTAACATATTAGAACAAAAGTGGTGTGTGTGTGTGTATGTGTATGTCCACATGCATTTATGTGTCTTAATATCCTAAATTGGGACAGATTTAATGCACGTCTTTAGCTCTTAATTAAAACACATTACAGGGCTGGCCCAGTGGTGCAGCGGTTAAGTTCGCACATTCTGCTTTGGCGGTCCGGGGTTCACAGGTTCGGATTCCAAGTGCGGACATGGCACCACTTGGCACACCATGCTGTGGTAGGCGTCCCACATGTAAAGTAGAGGAAGATGGGCATGGATGTTAGCTCAGGGCCAGTCTTCCTCAGCAAAAAGAGGAGGATTGGCAGTAGTTAGCTCAGGGCTAATCTTTCTCAAAAAAAAGAAACACATTACATCCTTGACACATTACTCTCCTCAATAGCATTGGCCCTATTTTGGAGAACAGGGTAAACCTAGATTTCTGAGTGCATGTCAATGAAAGAAGGAAAAGCTTCTGTAAAGAATTTAACATGTTCAATTCATTTCATCTAACAAACAATGTTTCAGAATTTATAATCACAAAGTGAGTTATATTTCCTGTCGAATTCTGCTGAGAAGAAATGCATATTTCATTCTATTTTTCTTCAACCACTTTATTGTGGAAGGATTGACATGAAAAAGGCAATATACACAGAACCATTACAATTTGATGAGTTATATTTCATTGCATTTTTGAGGAATTCCTCCTCATCCGGATAGTGTGGAGAGTTCCTGAGGGGAGTCTCTCAGGGTCTTCCTCATAATTCAATCATCTCCTCACTTAACATCCTCACGTATATTGACGTTGGGAGGCGGGAATTCCAGAAATCGGTTTCTCCTTTTGAGGATTTTTTATTTTTATTTATTTACTTTTTCATTTTCTTTTCTTTTCTTTTCTTTTCTTTTCTTTCTTTCTTTATTTTCCTGCTTTATCTCCCCAAATCCCCCTGGTACATAGTTGTATATCTTAGTGCAGATCCTTCTAGTTGTGGCATGTGGGACATTGCCTCAACGTGGCTTGGTGAGCAGTGTCATGTCTGTGCCCAGGATCGAACTGGTAAAAACCTGGGCCGCTGCAGGCCACAGGGCCAGCCCCTATTTATTTATGTTTTGAGGAAGATTAGCCCTGAGCTAACATCTGCTGCCAATCCTCCTCTTTTTGCTGAGGAAGACTGGCCCTGAGCTGACATCCCTGCCTATCTTCCTCTACTTTATATGTGGGACGCCTACCACAGCATGGCTTGCCAAGCAGTGCCACGTATGCACCCAGCATCCGAACCGGCGAACCCCAGGCTGCTGAATCTCGGAATGTGGGAACTTAATCACTGCGCCACCAGGCTGGCTCCTTGAGGATTTTTTAATTGGAATTAATTTGTAGTCTTGAGTGATGCTCAGCTGGGGTGCACATCAGAATTAGACTTTCCAAGAGTGGTGCCAGCATTTGCATTTGAAAATATGAACTTGAAAATACACTATCAGTGATTACAATGTGGCCCTGTGGTAGGAACCTCTGTTCTTGATCCTTTTTACTAACTATGAGATTAGTCAATTACCAGGCTATGAAATTGTCCTAAGTTACTCAGCTGATCAGGTTTAAGATTATCTGTTCAAGACATCACTAGTCTGCTTCATGCTTCTTCAAACGTCTTTAGAGAAATGTTGCCAAGATAATCATAGAGTTATGACACTGTCTTGTAATAGTATAATTCCCTTCTTACACAACTCATTGGGAGTCTGCTTTAGCTGATTTGAATCAAGATGGAATATAGTAAGAGGAAACATCCTTTAAATTTGACAAACAAAAGCCAGGAGTATTGTAATGATCTTGTAAGTCCTGAAATCATGGGGGAAGTTGTAGACCATGATATTGTGGGTTTTACGTATCCAAAACTTTTCTGTTCAGATTGGAAGAGTGAAAGTTTATATTCTATTTTATCTATGACACTGGCGCAGGTTAGTATGATATGAGTTCATGCTTGAAGGCAGGCTTTGGGATCTCACTTTGAGAGTCCCCCTTCTATTGCATCCCCACCCCACCTCCATCAGTGAGTCCGCCCAATGTAGAAGAAAGGTTATAATAAGAAATTTAAAATTAATAATAGCATATTTTTAAAATTTTAATAAAATTTATTATATAAATACAATAAAGGTAAAAGTTTGATAAAATAAATTATGTGAACATAATAAAGAGCTAATAAAATAGAAAAGTGTGGCAAAACTGATGAAAGAGAGAAAGAAGAGTGATTAAAAGACTGACAAATAATATTATGCTTAAAAAGGGGAATAATCAGCTACCAAAAGAGTAGAGGTTTACAAAAAAATTAGAACATTATGTGTAAGTATATACTAATATGTTTGAAAATTATGATTAAATTAACTATTTCTAGAAAAATATAAATTAACAAAGCTCCATAAGATACACAAAACATAAATAAATCAAAAACTATTAAAGAAACTAAATCTATAATCCAAAATTTACTTGCCATATATATTGATATTAAGAATACCACCTATATTGATTTAGAAGTAAGTTTACTAAACATTAAATGAGGTTCTCTCCCATTCAAACTAGAATAGAAAAAAAGGAAAAGCTTCCCAACTCATTTTTATGAGGCTAGTCTCACCATAATATCAAAACCAGACAAGGACAGTGTGATAAAGGAAAATTATCAGCCTATAGTATTGGAGATCATAGATGCAAAAATCCAATAAATATTAGTAAGTGAAATTTAGCAATATATACAAGGAACAACGTATTAGAACCAGCTAGAGTTTGTCCTAGAAACTCAGAAATGCTTCAAAATTAGAAAATACTCAAATGAACTTTATGATGCTAGTATATTAAAGGAGAAAAACTATATGATCACAACAATAGCTGCAAAAAATAATTCAGCTGTATTAGAGTTCTCCAAAGAAACAGAACCAACAGGAGATATAGACACACACACACACACACACACACACACACACACACACAGAAAGGGTTATTATAAAGAATTGGCTCACACGATTATAGAGACTGAGAAGTCCCAAGATCTGCAATCAGCAAGCCGGAGACCCAGGAGAGTTAATGGTGTAAGTGCCAGTCCAAAAGCCAGCAGGCTTAAGACCCAAGAAGAGCTTATGTTTCAGCTGGAGTCTGAAGGCAGGAAAAGACTGACGTCAAAGCAGCTGGGCAGGAGGAGCTCCCTCCTACTCAGCCTTTTTGATCTATTCAGATCTTCAGTTGATTGGATGAGGTCTACCCACATCACAGAGGCCCGTCTGCTCTGCTCAGTCTAGGAGTCAGATGTTAATTTCATCCAGAAACAATCACAGACACATCTGGAATAAATTTCAACCGCATGTCTAGGCACCCCATGGCCCTGTTAGTTTGACACATAAAATTAACCATCACAATAGTCATTCACTATTTTTAACACTCTAAGCACATTAGGACTAAAAGTGAACCATTTTATCCTGATAAATGCTATTTATCAAAATTTCACAGCAAACATAAGTGTTAGTAAACTTTAGATGTATTCTCATTAAAGTCAAGATAAGACTAGGATGACTAATATCACTTCCGTCATTCATTGTTGTGTTTAAAGTCCTAGCCAACACAATCTGATAAGAATAAAAATGTTATAGAAAAAACCCAAAAGTGTTGATATTTGTAGACAATACTATTGTCAACATAGGAAATCCAGGAAAATCTACAAACTTGTGCTAAAAAGAGAGTTTAGAAGCGTCACTGTACAGAATATCAACAAACAAAAAACCGAAAACATTCTTATAACCTGCAATAGTCAATTGAAAATTCCAATTTAATAGAAAGGACAATCTCATTCATAATAGGTACAAATATTATAAACTGCTTCAAAATAAATCTAAGCAAATTGTACAATATTTATAAAGAAAAGTTCAAAGTGTTCTTAGAGAATCTGTATATAAATGAAGAATTAACATCATGTTTATTATTGGGAAGATCTAATATTGTAAATATGTGAATTCTTCTTAGTTGAATCAATAAATTCAGTGCCATTCTGATCAAAATTCCAGTTAGACTTTTTTTAACAGAATATGATAACCTGTTTCTAAAAAGCATATAGAAAAGAGAGGGTCCAAGATAAGCCAAATGGACGTTGAAAAAGGTAAGTAGAAGAGATTTTTCCTATCAGACATTGCAATCTATCATGAAGCTACAATATCTGAGGCAGAGAGATACTGGTGGAGTGATGCGCGAATAGATTGGTGGAATATGATAGAGAGTCCTGGAACGGATTCAGACTTATATGGAATCTTAGAATTTATGAAAGAAGGCATTACAAACAGTGGAAAGATTGTAGAAAATTGAATAAATGGCATTGGGTGTGGCATTCACTCTGGAAAAAAATCAGTTCCTTCTTGCCAAATTAAAAAAAAACCCAAATGGATCAAATATCTACATTAAATAAGAACTTTCAAAACTATTAAAAGAATATATAAGAGTAAAACTTTTTGACTTCAGTGTAGTAAGGGTATCTTAAGACACAAAAAAGGGAAAATCACAAAGGAAAAATTGGTAAATTTGATTTCAATAAAATTAAAAATGTTTGTAATATGCTGTGATAAATTGGAAGGAGATTTTTGTGGCATATAAAACAGATGAATTAATATTATCCATAATATACAAACAATTCCTAAAATTCAGTAAGAAAAGACATAAAAAATGTAAATGGGCAAAGAATACAAAAGAAAATTTACAAAGGAGGAAACCAAAAGGGCCAAAAAGTTTATGAAAATGTGTTCAACCTCACCAGTAAATAGGATTCTAATTAAAACAATAATGAAATGAACTCACATATAGCAGGCCGGCAAATATTTAAGACTGATGAAACCAAATATTAGTGAAGCTGGGAAGAAAAAAGATATCTCATTTATGGCTGGTACGAGTGTCAGTTGGAATAACTGCTATCATGGGTTGAATTGTGTCTCCTCAAAATTCACATGCTGAAGTCCTCAGTACCTCAGAATGTGGCCTTATTTGTAGACACAGTCCTTATAGAGGTAATCAAGTTAAAATGAGGTCTTTAGCGTGGGCCCTAATTCAATATGACTGGTGTCCTTATAAAAAAGGAGAAGTTCGGAGACAGACATGCACACAGGAATCTGTCGCACAACTTCGCAGACTGAACAATCTGGTCTTGAGTTTCTTCTTCATTCTGGTATGTAGGGATTTTTATTTTCTTTCTTTTAACCTCAGAAATTTATTACTTTAAAAATTGTATCTAGAATCCATGTATATATAGAGAGAGAGTCAAAGGGGGATTACATGTTAACTTAGAATCTGTATTGCTAAAGTCTCTCAATTAATTTTTCCCAAGAGAAAATCTCACCTGTCAGTCATTGGAATAATCTGTACTGTTTTTTTTTTTGAGGAGGAGGATTAGCCCTGAGCTAACATCTGCTGCCAATCCTCCTCTTTTTGCTGATGAAGACTGGCCCTGAGCTAACATCCTTGCCCCCATCTTCCTCTACTGTATATGTGGGACGCCTGCCACACCATGGCTTGACAAGTGGTGCCATGTCCACACTTGGGAACCAAAGTGGGAAACCCTGGGCCGTCAAAGCGGAACGTGTGCACTTAACTGCTGCGTCATCAGGCCGGCCCCTAATCTTTACTTATAGTAGGTAATGGAATACAATTTCTAAAGAAATATTTGATTAAATCAATAACCACTTTCATAAAATCAGTGCTATTCTCAGGAGATTATTTTTTTCTTTTGAACAGCAAATCAATATAAACTAATAGGAGGTTAACAACATGAATTTCTCATAGAGAAATCAAGCAGTCCCTATATAATCAATGACATTTTTTGGTTGACCAGGATGAGAAGGAGGAAGAGGAGTAAAAGGTAAAAGTCACCCACATGAATGAACCCAGTAGACATGATCGAATTTGACTTCTAAAAGTCTTTGTCCAAGCTTCACAACAAAGATTATTAAAATAATTGATTCACTGCTCTGATAGTTTAGATCATTCTTCATTAATACTGACTCTCCCCACCGCCCAGCCCTCTGGGAGAAGCACCCTCTCCCTCCCTTCCACTCTGTGACTTAGACTTCGCCATGTGGCTTGCTCTGGACAATGGCACGTTAGAGGACACGACCCAAGCGAAGACTTGAAATGTGTTCACATGATTGGGATTGCTCCCGTGTGCTTGTGTCATCAGAGTTGCCAGCTAAAATATATTTATTAAGTCGGAATTTCAGATCAACAACAAGTAAATTTGTAATATAAGTATGCCCCGTGCATACTCAGACATACTTATACTAAAGATTTATTTGCTGTTTCTCTGAAATTCAAATTTAGCTGAGAATCTGTACTTTTATTCGCTAAATCTGGCAACTCTAATTTGGAAGAAGTCCCAAACCAACCCCTAGGCAGAACCCAGAACCAGCCTTAATGAGTCAAGACCCAACTGACCTGCAGAAATGTGACCAAGAAATAAACACTTGTGATGGTATGCTCTAAGAGTTTGTGGTTGCTTGCTATACAGCAAGAGCTGACTAATTCAACCGTGGTGACAATGAGAAACCAGCTTAATACACCAAGCAGTAAGATTGCAGATAGTTTTCCATAAATAAAATAACAACAGGAGAACGCCCAAGTGTTTGTGCTGGGTTGGTTTTATTTTAATAAACTTCCTGGAGAACATAGGTTAATAAATCTCTAGGTTTATAGCTAAAATTAAGCTCTCAAGGATAACAAAAAGTGAAGTTATATATGCAAAATTGGAGGAAAATCCCAGCCGTTTTTGTAAGCATATTTGTTAAAGCACAAGCTTACGGGTGGGACATGCTTGAGTTGAATCCAAACTCTGCTGTTTAAGAGCTGTGTGACCTCAGGCAAACTCGTTACCCTCATATTCAGATTCCTCACCTACAAAGTGGAGAAAACAATCCCTACCTCAGTTGACTATGATGATGATTAATCAGAGAAGACAGGTAAAGTGGCTATTATAGTTCCTGGAACATACCAAATCCTCAATAAATGGTAACTTAAAGTTTTTGCATAGTAGGAGGAAGAAATGGCAGCTAATATCTAGCATCAACAAAAAACCCCCAATACATCCAGAAGGAGCTATTATAAACTGTTTTTAGAGGACAAGGAGTGTGAGCTTCCAGTAAGAGCCTAGTTAGAAAAGAAAATAAGATTCCTTGTAAAACTATGATACCAGGCAGTAGTTCAAAGGACTGTTGAGGCCAAAAATGACCACAGAACATTGGTCATAACTAAACAGTCTATTTGTAAACAAATCAGAAAACATTATCTTTATACCAAATTATAATATAATTTTGCCTAGAATAAAGCATGTAATTCTAGCCATATTATCTCAGAGAATTATTTAGTCTGTACAGAAAAACATCAACTATTATTATGAAAGGAGACAAGAGGGAATCTTGGCATGAGGAATGCAGGGAATGAATTTGGTAGAATTCACATCTGTGATATCTTCCATGGTATCATCAACGCAAAAATGGAACTAACCCCCCATGACAACAGCAAAAAGCGCCCCCCTCCCCAAAGCCTGAGAGGGTAATTTTAGCACAAATGATGTACAAAAAATATTTGAGTGGTGGTTTACAAGCTCTTGTCCCTCCTTTTTTCGTGTAGTGCAGTGGGGTTCACTGGACAGGATTCTTTTTTTTTTTTTTTCAAATTTAAAGGAAAATGTAGATCTACTTCATAAATAAGAAGTGAATTTATGGAACTCATCTTGAAAGGTAATGTATAGGGTGAAGGTACAAATAAATAATGAGAAAAGGATTTATACAAGCGAATATCTCACAGTGCCACGATGAGTTACCAAGGGAAACCAGACTACACCTTGAGACTGCCATCAGGGAAATGAGCGGGCCCCCATCTGGCCACCTTGGTTGATCCTCAAGGGGAAGCCTGTGCTCTGGTGCCCAGCCTGATGCAGCATGGAAGTCCGGAGGCCCTCTCAGATCACCTATCACTGGGGTAAAACAGTGCCCTAATTCTCTTCTCGATCACTTTTAATGATACTACTTACTTTAAGGCTTGAGACCTTCTCTGTCCTGTCTGAAGACTCTGGACTACTCGAGACTGATAAACATAAAACTCACAGAGGCCGCTTACTGAGGAATGAAGACACCGGACCCCAGACCTCATTCTGTGGCCTCATTGTGTGACTGTGGTGAACACACCTGATCTCTCCTTAAAATGAGGGGACAGGCCTATATATCCCTGACGGTCCCTTCCTGGATTCCACACATGCAGTGACTAATCCCAAATAAATTACAAAGATAAAAACTGCAACGCATCCTTGATGAGGGCTTTACAATCAAGGCAGAAGTGGAGTTTGTCTTGGAAGGATGAGGAGGTCATTCTAGGCAAATGGAAAGACATCAACAACCAGCACAGGACAGCCCAGGCCCTTTTGGGGGAGAGTGACTAAACCAGGGTGGCCGGGCTCCAGGTGCCATGTGGTTCCTTCTCATATGAAAAACCACAAACCTGTCTTCCAGTGAATCTTGGAAGGAGACATCTGGGAAGGTGGCTGTAGGTCTGCACTGGAGTGCTGCTGTTAACCTGTCACTGCCATGAGCAGGGGTGGAAACAGGGCGAGTCACCGTTTGGTGGTAATTATGAGAGTCTTTGAAGTCAAGGAACAAAATGCTAACTTCAGGGCCAAAGGGCAAACTGATTAGATACTATTCTAATTTAGAAAACACATTCTTTTGTCTTTTATGAGTCATGAAAATTTCAAAGGGAAATTCATCAGAATCAAATCCAATGTTTACATTTGGTTAGAATAAACAATACGAGAAAATGATGAATATTTGTGGTGTGAGTGTGTGGATACGTATGAGGTCAAGGATTACCAAAAACACCATTCGTCTACTATTAAATTCTCACTTAATTGGCCAGAAGATTAACGAGGAAGTG